>NC_060179.1:71669893-71891896 GCF_021184085.1 Oncorhynchus gorbuscha | reverse complement strand
AAAGGCGCTGTAGGACACGTCGAACGTGCTGAACATGAATCTCGAGTGACGGTGAAAATCAGGATATCGTCAAGATAGACAAAAACAAAGATGTTCAGCATGTCTCTCAGAACATCATTAACTAATGCCTGAAAACAGCTGGCGCATTGGCGAGACCAAACGGCAGAACCCGGTACTCAAAAATGCCCTAACGGAGTGTTAAACGTCAGCTTCCACTCGTCCCCTCTGATGCGCACGAGATGGTAAGCGTTACGAAGGTCCAACTTAGTAAAGCACCTGGCTCCCTGCAGAATCTCGAAGGCTGATGACATAAGGGGAAGCGGATAACGATTCTTAACCGTTATGTCATTCAGCCTCGATAATCCACGCAGGGGCGCAGAGTACCGTCCTTCTTCTTAACAAAAGAACCCCGCCCCGGCCGGAGAGGAAGAAGGCACTATGGTACCGGCGTCAAGAATGGCAGACATTAAGCACTTCACATGACAAGATACGTTCCAGGATAGGATAGAATTACAAGACCAATTAATAGAAGGATTATGACATACTAGCCAGGGATGACCCAAAACAACAGGTGTGAAAGGTGAACGAAAAATCAAAAAAGAAATAGTCTCACTGTGGTTACCAGATACTGTGAGAGTTAAAGGTAGTGTCTCAAATCTGATACTGGGAAGATGACTACCATCTAAGGCAAACATGGGCGTAGGCTTGTCTAACTGTCTGAAAGGAATGTTATGTTTCCGAACCCATGCTTCGTCCATGAAACAACCCTCAGCCCCAGAGTCAATCAAGGCACTGCATGTAGCACCCGAACCGGTCCAGCGTAGATGGACCGACATAGTAGTACAAGATCTAGATGAAGAGACCTGAGTAGTAGCGCTCACCAGTAGCCCTCCGCTTACTGATGGGCTCTGGCCTCTTACTGGACATGAATTAACAAAATGTCCATCAAATCCGCAATAGAGGCACAGGCGGTTGGTGATCCTCCGTTCCCTCTCCTTAGTCGAGATGCGAATCCCTCCCAGCTGCATGGGCTCAGTCTCAGAGCCAGAGGAGGGAGATGGTTGCGATGCGGAGCAGGGAAACACCGTTGATGCGAGCTCTCTTCCACGAGCCTGGTGACGAAGATCTACCCGTCGTTCTATGCGGATGGCGAGAGCAATCAAAGAGTCCACACTGGAAGGAACCTCCCGAGAGAGAATCTCATCTTTGACCACTGTGTGGAGTCCCTCCAGAAAACGAGCGAGCAGCGCCGGCTCGTTCCAGTCACTAGAGGCAGCAAGAGTACGAAACTCTATAGAGTAATCCGTTATGGATCGATCACCTTGGCATAGGGAAGCCAGGACCCTAGAAGCCTCCCCACCAAAAACTGAACGGTCAAAAACCCGAATCATCTCCTCTTTAAAGTTCTGGTAATTGTTAGAACAATCAGCCCTTGCCTCCCAGATAGCTGTGCCCCACTCTCGGGCCCGGCCAGTAAGGAGTGAAATGACGTAAGCAACCCGAGCTCTCTCTCTAGAGTATGTGTTGGGTTGGAGAGAGAACACAATCTCACACTGGGTGAGAAAGGAGCGGCACTCAGTGGGCTGCCCGGAGTAGCAAGGTGGGTTATTAACCCTAGGTTCTGGAGGCTCGGCAGGCCAGGAAGTAACAGGTGGCACGAGACGAAGACTCTGGAACTGTCCAGAGAGGTCGGAAACCTGAGCGGCCAGGCTCTCCACGGCATGGCGAGCAGCAGACAATTCCTGCTCGTGTCTGCCGAGCATGGCTCCTTGGATCTCGACGGCAGTGTTACGAGCGTCTGTAGTCGCTGGGTCCATTCCTCGGTCGGATCCTTCTGTCATGCTGGTGAATGAGGACCCAAAAGCGACTTGGCGAAAACAGAGTATTTAATCCAGAATAAACTTTACAAAACAAAAAGCATAATACTACACGTAAAGACGAGAACAGACTGGAGACTTGATCGAGAACTGCAGGTTGCCTCGGGAAGGCACTTGAACCTAGCAGACTCAGACACCTGCTCACCACGCAGCATCTGAGGGAAACACGACACGACAGGGCAAAACATAGACACAGCACGGTGAATTATAAATGAGGATCCGACAGGGCAGGTACGGGAAACAAGGAGAGAAATAGGGACTCTAATCAGGGAAAAGGATCGGGAACAGGTGTGGGAAGACTAAATGATGATTAGGGGAATAGGAACAGCTGGGAGCAGGAACGGAACGATAGAGAGAAGAGAGAGCGAGAGAGTGAGAGAGGGAGGGGGAGAGAGAGGGCTAGAAAGAGGGAAAGAACCTAATAAGACCAGCAGAGGGAAACGAATAGAATGGGAAGCACAGGGACAAGACATGATAATAAATGACAAAACATGACATATTGTAGTGGACAAAGATGAAGAATATTGGCTCAGCCAAAGCAGGCAATTTTGCAACTCGCTATTTAGGTAGGATGCAATTTTCAACTTATATTTCTACAAAAATTCATATTTTTAATCATATGTTTTATTATTATCATTGGATATCATTTTTATTATTGTATGCATATTTATTCATTCAAACCAGTTCTTTAACTTTGCAAAATGGTGTTTTGTTTCTTTGTGTTAAGACATGTTTCATGGCTAAATTAAGTTTGATCTGTCTTTTTAATTGCATGCTCCCTTTTATGTTTAATAAAGTTAAAAGTAAGGTTATAAGCCTGCTGTAAAATAAATATTATTTGCCAATTGCAGTCATAGGTTGGGTATGGTAGGCACTAGCATCGTGTTTTGTTTCATTCTGTTGAGCCATTTTCTTTGGCCAAATTAAGTTCCAACTGTAATGTTGTGTTTGCCGCTACATGATATCCTGCTCATATTTTTCCAATAGAAAATGGCTTGAATAACTTTTATATTACCCTAATAAAGTTTAGAAACTTTTGCATAGGTTTGGTGTGGAGGCCTATGGTATGAAGGCAGTGCATACAGGCGTTACAATTGAGGTGTGGAAGAATGTTTAAGGCCTACAAAAGGTACTCCTATAATCTAATATACATTTACCATTATAAAAAAATTATTATAATTGAAAATGAACAAATTAGCCTCCCTTTGTACACCTATAAACACTATACAGTATATTACACTATGTGGACACCCCTTCAATTTAGTGGATTTGGCTATTTCAGCCACACTTTGTCAAGGTGGCATGGAAGTCAAACGCAGTAGAGCAGAATCTGGTAAATGGCCGGAGCCGTTTAATGCACATAACTCCCGGCTTACAAAAATCTCAAAAAACACATGGGCACAAAACCCGTCTTGCACCAGTCACAAAAGGCACACGTACTTACAATGAACAATTTCCGACAAGGACATGGGGGAAACAGAGGGAACATATGCAACATGTAATTAGGGAATTGAACCAGGTGAGTGTGACAATCAGACAAAACAAATGGAACATGAAAAATGGATCGGCGATGGCTAGAAGACCGGTGACGTCGACCGCCGAACACCGCCCGAACAAGGAGAGGAACCGACTTCAGCAAAAGTCGTGACACATCTGTTGCTGACAAGTGTATAAAATCGAGCACACCGCCATGCAATCTCCATAGACAAACATTGGCAGTAGAATGGCCTTATTGAAGAGCTTTGTCAATTTCAATGTGGCACCGTCATAGGATGCCACCTTTCCAAAAAGTCAGTTCGTCACATTTCGGCTCTGCTATGGCTGTCCTGGTCAACTGTAGGTGCTGTTATTGTGTAGTGGATACTTCTAGGAGCAACAATGATAGGCCACACAAGCTCACAGAACGGGACCACTGAGTGCTGAAGCATATAGCATGTAAAAATCATCTGTCTTCAGTTGTAACGCTCACTACTGAGTTCTAAACCACCTCTGGAAGCAACGAGAGTGCAATAACTGTTCGTCGGGAGATTCAAGAAATGGGTTTCCAAGACCAAGCAGCCACACACAAGCCTAAAATCACCATGAGCAATGATAAGTGTCAGCTGGAGTGGTGTAAAGCTCAGGACTCTGGAGCAGTGGGAATGCGTTCTCTGTTCTCTGAATCACGCTTCACCATCTGGCAGTGGATGCCAGGAGAACGCCACCTGCCCGAATGCATAGTGCCAACTGTAAAGTTTGGTGGAAGAGGAATAATGGTCTGGGGCTGTTTTTCATGTTTTGGGCTAGGCCCCTAGTTCCAGTGAAGATAAATCTTAAAGCTACAGCATACAATGGCATTCTAGATTATTCTGTGCTTCCAACTTTGTGATAACAGTTTGGGGAAGGCCCTTTCCTGTTTCAGCATGATAATGCCCCCGTGCACAAATAGAGGTCCATACAGAAATGGTTTGGTGAGATCCGTGTGGAAGAACTTGACAGGCCCACAAAGAGCCCTGACCTCAACCCCATCGAGTACCTTTAGGATGATTTGGAAAGCTGAAGATCTCGTACAACGCTCTGTGCTACTCCCTTCACAGAACAGCACAAACTGGCTCTAACCAGAATAGAAAGAGGAGTGAGAGGCCCCGGTGCACAACTGAGCAAGAGGACAAATACATTAGAGTGCCTAGTTTGAGAAACAGATGCCTCAGAAGTCCTCAACTGGCAGCTTCATTAAATAGTACCCACAAACAACAGTCTCAACATCAACAGTGAAGAGGTGACTCCGGGATGCTAGCTTTCTAGGCAGAGTTGCAAAGAAAAAAGCCATATCTCAGACTGGCCAATAAAAATAAAAGATTAAGATGGGCAAAATAACACAGACACTGGACAGAGAAACTCTGCCTAAAAATCCAGCAACCCAGAGTCGCTTCTTCACTGTTTACTTTGAGACTGGTGTTTTGAGGCTGACTGTCTGCTTAAGGTCATAGTCCTGTGATAAGGTGAACCTTCACCCCATTCTGATGTCCTGAGCGCTCTGGACAGGTTTTCATTAAGGACCTCTCTGTACTTTGCTCCGTTCATCTTTCCCTTGATCCTGACCGACCGATGAGAAACCTGTATATATATATATATTCATAATACAGTGAACGCCTAAGCCAATAGGTCTATTCATGCAATGCCCTGTTACATTCCGTGCTCAAATCTCTGACAGCTGAAACGTGAGGTGGACATTTATTGTTTTAGGAAAATAAAAACCAATGAGAAAAAGTGTCTATTTGCTTTGCATATGCTACAGATGGAGCACAAGGAATAGGGGTTTTGTAATTAGTTATTGCTATTTTTACGTTACTGCACTCATGAGAGAACGACATGGTTTTGAAGCAGGCCTATAATACCATTTCTTTGTCAAGACAGCTGTGCATGGCTGCATCTCACTGCAGTAGGCTGCATCTCACTGCAGTAGGCTGCATCTCACTGCAGTAGGCTGCATCTCACTGCAGTAGGCTGTAGGCTATGTTTTGGTTATTTGAATCTCCATTCGCCTTTTGTTTACTGCTAATGTAACAATCCCAAATCTAGGTTTCTCATGCCTTTATAGATATGAGATTTTGTTTAGTAGGCCTAATCCTTTGTAACGCTGTTGTGTTCGCTTCGCATTCATTCATTCGCATTCCCAGTTGTGTCAGTATTCTAAGCCAAACTGCTATTTCAGCGTTTAGTTTGCATTATTTTTGTAAGACACATAGGCTTTTTGTAATAGGTCAATTACCCTATCTAAAAAGGAGGATGGAGGATGAGTTGGAGGATGAGTTGCAGTTGAAATCTTAGTGACTAAAAATCTATAAATAAGATTGTTCTCACCATCAGAAAATGACTAATTAACCACATTGTTCTGCTACCCACAATAACAATCTGTGCCTCATCAGCCTCACCCACGGTTCCCACCTGCCTCACCCACTGCCACAAGTCTGTCTTCTCTCAGCACCACCACACTCTCACACTGACACTAAATACTTAAGCCACACAAACATGTGCAGCCATCTGTCACTGATCTACTGTAGCTTCTTTATTGAGAGAGGGAAATTATGTACAGCTCTTTCAGAAAGCATTTACACCCCTTGATTTTTCCCAAATTTGTTCTGTTACAGCCTGAATTTAAAATCGATTAAATTGAGATTTTTTTGTCACTGGCCTACACACAATAAACCATGTCAAACTGGATTTATGTTTTTTGGAATTCTTACTAATTAGTGAGAAAGGACAAGTTTAAATGTCTTAATTATTCAACACATTTTTTATGGCAAGCCTAAATAAGTTCAGGTGTAAAAATGTGCTTAACATGTCACATAATAATTTGCATGGACTCACTCCGTGTGCAATAATAGTGTTTAACATTATTTTTGAATGACTACCTCATCTCTGTATCCCAAAATTACTATTATCTGTAAGGTCCCTCAGTCGAAGTGAATTTCAAACACAGATTCAACCACAAAGACCAGGGTGGTTTTCCAATGCCTCACAAAGAACTGCACCCATTGGTAGATGGGTAAAAAAACAGACATTGGATATCCCTTTGAGCATGGTGAAGTTATTAATTACACTTTGGATGGTGTATCCATACACCCATTCACTAGAAAAGATACCGGCGTCCTTCCTAACTCAGTTGTCGGAGAGGAAGGAAACCGCTCATGGATTTCACCATGAGACCAATGGTAACTTCAAAACAGTTACAGAGTTTGATAGGTGTGATAGGAGAACTCAGGATGGATTTAACAACATTGTAGTCATTCCACAATACTAACTTAATTGATAAGCAGGAAGCATGTACAGAATAAAAATATTCCAAAACATTTGTCCCGTTTGCAACAAGGCACTAAAGTAAAACTGTAAAGAATGTGGCAAAGAAATTGAATTGTTTTCCTGAATACAAAATATTATGTTTGGGGCAAATCCAATACAACACATTACTGAGGACCACTCTCCATATTTTCAAGCGTAGTTCTAGTTGCATCATGTTATGGGTATGCCTGTAATTGTAAAGGATTGGGGGGTTTTCTGGATAAAAAAGGAACGGAATGGAGCTAAGCACAGGCAAAACCCAAGAGGAAAAGCTGATTCAGTCTGATTTCCACCAGAGACGAGGAGATTAATTTACCTTTCAGCAGGACAATCGCCTTAAACACAAGGCCAAATCTACACTGGAGTTGCTACCAAGGAGACAGTGAATGTTCCTGAGTAGCAGAGTTACAGTTTTGACCAAAATCTGCTTGAAAGTCTATGGCAAGACCTGAAAGTGGTTGACTAGCAAGGATCAAAAACCAATTCGACAGAGCTTAAATAATTTTGAAAAGATTAATGAACATATGTTGTTCAACCCAGGTGTGGAAAGCTCTTTAAGACTTACCCAAAAAGTCTCACAGTTATAATCGCTGTAAAAGGTGATTATAACATGTATTGACTTAGGGGGTTGAATGCTTATCTAATCAAAATATATGAGTGTTTAATTTTTCATATTTGTTTCACAAATGTTAGAATGTTTCTTCCAGTTTGACATTACACAGTATTTCGTGTAGATTGTTGACCAAAAAAAAGATAATTCAATTCATTTTAAATCTCATTTTGTACCACAGCAAAATGAGGAAAAGGTCAAAGGGAATGAATACCCTCTGAAGGAACTATAAGTTATAAGATCATGTCAATTCTACTTTTGGTGCAGATTGTGAGTTTTTGGCCACACGGTTTTCTAGAACGCCTTTTAACAACAGACAAAATATGGCGGGCATCAGAAACATTGCCTCCAAAGACTGAGGTAAAAGGACGAGAAATCCAGAAGAAAAGCAGAAACCAGAGGTGTGTGGAAGCCAAGTAGTGAACCTAATCTCATCTATATGTCCCTGAGAATGTATTGATCAGTGTTATGGGTTTAAATGGTTGGTTGGTGGTCATCATCATGCATCAGGCCTCTCCTGGGCTGCATCCCAATTTGTCACCCTATTCTCTATGTTGTGCACTACTTTTGACCAGGACCCATAGGGCTCTGGTCAACAGTAGTGCACTGTAAAGGGAATAGGTTGTCATTTGGGACGCAACCCTTCTGAAGGGAATGGATGGTTTAGGTTGACCTGCATCTCCCCTCTCTTAGCCAGACATTCATCTTTATTTGGTCCTGAGAGAGCCCTGTGTATCCAGGGACCAGTTAAGCCACTCACACACACTTCCTGAGATGCAGGTGTGTGTCTCTTTGGACCCAGTAAGCCGCTCATCAATCACTGTCATCAATCACTCAACCCTCTGCTCCACCAAAGTGACTATTTACCACTAATAGTCTGCATGGTTCAGAGGTTGGCCAGAGGTAGCCATGGCAATTTATAGGACAACAACAAATGAAGGAAAAGCGAGGAGGAACGTGTTTTGGTGTGTCTGGTTAGTAAAATATTGGGGATGTTATGAAATATGATATCTTATCATAGCGAAATGAAACAACTGGAATTGATTCACAAGGCCGCAGGGCCAAATGGATTACCAGGACGCGTACTCAGTGCATGTGCTGACCAGCTGGCAAGTGTCTTCACTGAGATTTTCAACCTCTCCCTGAGCCAGTCTGTAAAACATACATGTTTCAAGCAGACCTCCATAGTCCCTGTGCCCAATAACGCCAAAGTAACCAGTCTAAATTACTTTCGCCCTGTAGCACTCACAGCTGTAGCCATGAACAGCCAGGTCACCCGTGATATGTCAGTATTCAACGTCCATCCATGTCTGAGGACGTCAGGAGATGACTTGGAAACCAGACACTAGTGAGCTCTGTTACCTTTAAGTAGGTTTGGGTTTTGCTAGGATATTGTGGACGAGGTTGGTGGATGGGCATAAGCATCGGCTTCTGCTGCCAAAGGTTGCATGTTCTAATCCAGGAACTTGTTTTAACCACCTAGAGTCAATGTCCATACACCCACAGAAATCAAAATAGCATAATAAAAATATCCCTGTTAATTTAAGGTAGAAATATCAGTTTTCTTGCATGGACTGCGGCTCAATACAACGCATCCGCCGATGTCGCCTTTCCGCATCTGCAATGAAAGGTGGCAGAGCTAGAGTGTTGTTTGTTAGACATCCTGACAATTGGTGTTCTTATGAAAACTGTAGCAGATGAATGGTTTGGCCTCACGAACACAATGGTGTTCTCTGTGTTGCTCTATGACCCCCACAAGCACTTTCCTGAAGTCCGTACAGCCGTTCTGCCAATTTCTGTCTATGGCGGCAGATTGATAAGAGAGGCATTTTCTGAGCTAAACTGCCGAAGACACGCTTCCAACAACAGCACATAAAACCTCACACAATTCTGCCCAAAACAATGACAATTTCTCTCAACCAGTGGCATATGGGCTTTTTAGGTGAGTGCTGATGACGCCCTGTGATAAAAAGTGCCCACTTTGTCAAAGTCAGGGGCGCAAAATAATTTGCTTGTCACTTCCCAGTTAGCCTCTCCAGGGTGCTGTTGGAGAGACACATCGCTGCTGCATTCTACCAACGTTCCGTCCCAAAAATGATCGAACATGAATAATGGAGAAAGGATATGGCAGAGAGGTTGTTGCTTATTCTATAGACTACAGGCTGGAGATAACTTGTATGACAATGTAATGAGATACACACTTTTAACATCATGCAGGTTTCTCCGATCAAATAGACTAACCTAAATGGCACCCAATCAAATAAAAAATTAGCTATCATGTTAAAAAGCAACATATCCTGAAAACAGGACAATTCAACATAAAATGGACAATATGGATAATCACAACTGTAACCATCCATTTTTGACCAGCTGATCATTGCGGAAAAGAAAATACTCCCGCTGTTTAAACACATTGTAAGTAGGCTCCCGATAACTCCTGACAAAGTTGGGTCGCTGACATTTTTATTGTATTTGTAGTTATTATGGATCCCTATCAGCTGTTGCCAAGGCAGCAGCTACTCTTCCTGGGGTCCAACAAAATTAAGGAATTTTACACAATTTAAAAAACATTACGATACATTCACAGATTTCACAACACACTGTGTGCCCTTAGGCGCCTACTCCACCACTACCACATGTCTACAGTAATAAATCCATGTGTATGTGTGTGTATAGTGTGTATGTTATCGTGTGTGTGTGTGTGTGTGTGTGTGTGTGTGTGTGTGTGTGTGTGTGTGTGTGTGTGTGTGTGTGTGTGTGTGTGTGTGTGTGTGTGTGTGTGTGTGTGTGTGTGTGTGTGTGTGTGTGTGTGTGTGTGTGTGTGTGTGTGTGTGTGTGTGTGTGTGTGTGTGTGTGAATGCATGTGTCTGTGCCTATGTTTGTGTTGTTTCACAGTCCCAGATGTTCCATAATGTGTTTTTTCTTCTGTTTTTTAAATCAAATTTTACTGCATCAGTTACTTGATGTGGGATAGAGTTCCATGTAGTCATAGCTCTTTGTAGTACTGTGCACCCCCCGTTGCCTGTTCTGGACTTTGGGACTGTGAGGAGACGTCTTGTGGCACGTCTTGTGGGGTATGCATGGGTGTCCGAGCTGTGTACCATTAGTTCAGACAGACAGATGGTGCATTCAACATCCCAATACCTCTCATAAATACAAGTAGTGAGGAAGTCAATCTCTCCTCCACTTTGAGCCAGGAGAGATTGACATGCATATGATTAATATTAGCGGTGGTGGTGCCCTGTTCTGAGCCAATTGTAATGTCTTGAGTCATTTTTTGTAAACCCTGAACACACGACTGAACAGTAGTCAAGGTGCTACAAAACTAGAGCCTATAGGACCTGCCTTGTTGATAGTGCTGTTAAGAAGGCAGAGCAGCACTTTATTATGGACATACTTCTCCCCATCTTAGCTACTGTTGTATCAATATGTTTTGACCATGACAGTTTACAATCCGTGTTACTACCCTTTACTGGCTATTTGAGCCAGTAAAGGGGGCTTTACTGTTCTTGGGTAGCGGAATGACTTTAGCTTCCCTCCAGGCCTGAGGGCACACACTTTCTAGAAGGCTTAAATTGAAGATTTTCCATCCAAATTGTCAGACCCTGGTCGCTTGTCATTGTTGATAGACAACAATAATCTTTTCACCTCTTCCACATTGACTTTACGGAATTCAAAAGTACAATTCTTGTCTTTCATCATTTGGTACGATATACTTGGATTTGTGGTGTCAGCGTTTGTTGCTGGCATGTCATCCCTAAGTTTGCTTATCTTGCCAATGAAAAAGTAATAAAGTAGTTGGCAATATCAGTGGGCTTTGTGATGAATGAGCCATCCGATTTAATGAATGATGGAGCCGAGTTGGCTTTTTTCCCAAAGGTCATTTAAGGTGCCCCAAAGCTTTTTACGATCATTCTTTATATAATTTATCTTTGCTTCATAGTATTTTTTCTTTTTCTTTAGTGTAGTCAAATGATTTCTTAATTTGCAGTACGTTTGCCAATCACTTGGGCTGCCAGACTAATTTGCCATACCTTTTGTGCTATAAACGCGCCGAAGGAGATGGCTGCCATTTTACGATCCCGTAAACAATTGTGCTATTGTATATATTTATTCTCATTACTTGTAACTTATTTTGTACACAATGTTTCTGCCACCGTGTTTTATGACCAAAAAGAGCTTCTAGATATCAGGACAGAGATGACTTACCCCATAATGGAGGAATACTTTTTCTTCAACGAGTTGAACGGGAAGGATTTACTTCAGACGCCCGACAAGGCCCTCATCCCGGGCCAACTACGATCACGTATATCCTACCAATGGGACATTAAAAACTGTAATATCTTATGTTTTACCGAGTTGTGGCTGAACGACGACATGAATGACATACAGCTGGTGGGTTTTAAGCTTTTTCAGCAGGATAGAACAGTGGCCTTTGGTATATTTGTAAACAACAGCTGGTGCACGAAATCTAAGGAAGTTTGGAGGTTTTGCTTGCCTGAGTTAGAGTATCTCATGATAAGCTATAGACCACACTATTTACCAAGAGAGATTTCATTTTAATTTTTCGTAGCTGTCTATATATCACCACAAACCCGATTCTGGCACTAAGACCGCACTCAATGAGCTGTACACGGCCATATGCAAACAGGAAAACGCTCATCCTGATGTGGCGCTCCTAGTGGCCCGGGGACTGTATAACGCAGGGAAACTCAAATCCATTTTAACTCATTTCTACCAGCATGTTAAATGTGCAACCAGAGGGAGAGAAAAACTCTAGACCACCTTTACTCCATACACAGAGACCCGTACAAACTGTCCCTCGCCCTCCATTTGGCAAATCTGACCATAATTATATCCTCATGATTCCAAGCAAAAACTAAAGCAGGAAGCACCAGGGACTCAGTCAATAAGAAAGTTGTCAGATGAAGTAGATGCTTAGCTACAGGACTGTTTTGCTTGCACAGAGTGGAATATGTTCTGGGAGTCTTACAATGGCATTGAGGAGCACACCACATCAGTCACTGGCTTCATCAATAAGTGCATCAATGACATCATCCTCACAGTAACCGTACGTACATACCCCAACCAGAAGCCATGGATTACAGGCAACATCCGCACTGAGCTAAAGGATATAGCTGCCGCTTTCAAGGAGCAGGACTCAAACCCGGAAGCCTATAAGAAATCCAGCTATGCCCGCCGATGAACCATCAAACAGGCAAAGTGTCAATACAGGACTAAGATTGATACACGCTCAGCGGATGTGGCAGGGCTTGTAAACTATCACAGACTACAAAGGGAAGCACAGTCGCGAGCTGCCCAGTGACACGAGCCTACCAGACTAGCTAAATTACTTTTATGCTTGCTTTGAGGCAGGTAACACTGAAACATGCATGAGAGCATCAGCTGTTCCGGATGACTGTGTGATCACGCTCTCCGTAGCCGATGTGAGTAAGACATTTAACTTCTTATGGTATAGGGGACGGTTGCCTCCCACTTGGGCAAAAAATAGGGAAAATGCAGTGCGGCAAATTTTTAAAAATGATATAAAAATCAAACTTTCATTAAATCACACATACTCAATTAAAGCTACACTCGTTGTGAATCCAGCCAACATGTCAGATTTTAAAAAGGCTTTTCGGCGAAAGCATAAGAAGCTATTATCTGATGATAACACAACAGTCAACAAAGAGGGTAGCATATTTCAACCCTGCAGGCGCTACACAAAACGCAGAAATAAAATCTAAAACATTTATTACCTTTGACGAGCTTCTTTTGTTGGCACTCCAATATGTCCCAATAACATCACAATTGGTCCTTTTGTTCAATTAATTCCGTCCAAATATATCCAAATGTCAATTTATAAAGCGCATTTGATCCAGAAAAAAACAGCTTCCAAAATGCGCAAACATGAGTACAAAATATTTCAAAAGTTGCCTATAAACTTTGCCAAAATATTTCAAACTACTTTTGTAATACAACTTTAGGTATTTTTAAACGTTTATAATCGATCAAATTGTAGACGGGTCTATCTGTGTTCAGTACAGGAAGACAACAAACCATGCTACTTTTCACGTCTTGCGCACTCTCAACAGTGTTACCCAGTTCCTAGATGGTCTACTTCTTCATTGCACAAATGAATAACCTCAACTAAATTTCAAAGACTGGTGACATCCAGTGGAAGCTGTAGGAACTGAAAACCAGTTCCTAAGAAATATCATTTGCCAACAAGAATTCACTGAACAGACAGAGACCTTAAGAAAAAAAAATCTGAACGGTTATTCCTCGGGGTTTTGCCTGCTACATAAGTTCTGTTATACTCACAGACATGATTCAAACAGTTTTAGAAACTTCAGAGTGTTGTCTATCAAAATCCACTTATATTCTACTTATATTCATGGCATGAGTAGCAGGAAGTTGAAATTGGCACACTATTTATCCAAAAGTGAAAATGCTGCACCCTATCCCAAAGAGGTTAATTAACCTCTAGTGACTCCCCATCCCGCATGAGGGAGCGTAATCATCGACTGACACTAATTAGCATAACGCAACGGACATAAATATTCCTAGAAAATATTCCTATTCATGAAAATCACAAGTGAAATACATTGAGACACAGATTAGCCTTTTGTTAATCACCCTGCCATCTCAGATTTTCAAATATGCTTTATAGCCAAAGCTAGACAAGCATTTGTGTAAGTGTATTGATAGCCTAGCATAGCATTTTGTCCAGCTAGCAGCAGGTAACTTGGTCACGGAAATCAGAAAAGCAATCAAATTAAATCGTTTACCTTTGATGAGCTTCGGATGTTTTCACTCACGAGACTCCAAGTTAGATAGCCAATGTTCCCTTTTTCCAAAAATATTACTTTTGTAGGCGAAATAGCTCCGCTTGTTCTTCACGTTTGGCTGAGAAATCACCCGGAAATTGCAGTCACGAAAATGCTGAAAAATATCGACAAAAACATGGCAAACGTTGTTTATAATCAATCCTCAAGGTGTTTTTCAAATATATATATTCGATAATATATCCACCGGGACAATTAGTTTTTCAGTAGGACCGATTGGAATAATGGCTACCTCTGTATTTTACGCGAGAATCTCTCTGGGAGCATCAGGTGACCACTTGCGCAATGTAGCCGCTTATGGGTATTCTTCAACATAAATGCGTAAAACTACGTCACAATGCTGTAGACCCCTTGGGGAATACGGAGAAAAAGTAATCTGGTCGATAGCCCATTCACTGCTCAATAGGGACGCATTGGAATGCAATGCTTTCAAAACATGAGGCACTTCCGGATTGGATTTTTCTCAAGCTTTCACCTGTAACATCAGTTCTGTTATACTCACAGACAATATTTTTACAGTTTTGGAAACTTTATATGCATATTCTAGAATCTTGTCCTTACAAAATATCTTGTTTACTACGGGCATGTTATTTTTCCAAAAATGAAAATACTGCCCCCTAGCCAGAAAAAGGTTTTAACATAGTGATATCATTTTGGTCAGTATAAATGTTAATTGGACATTTATTATGCCATTTGGACATGGTTCACTCACTTTTGGGTTCAAAAGCTGACTTCCTATGATCATATATGGCAAATGGACAAAACATCCTGATTTGGTACTTTCAGTACTTATGTATGGAATTTGGACATTTCTTATGCCATTTGGCCATGGTTCACTGATTTTTGACTTCCTATGATCATATATTGCAAATGGACAAAACATAGACCTTATAGACAAACTAAATAAAATAAGACAAAGGTGTGTCCATACGGTTATTATATATGAATAATTGACAAAATAATCGGGGGAAAAAAATTGAAAAACAGTCCATATTTGGGATTTTTGTTGTATTACTCTTGGCATTTGCCATATGCCACTTGCCACATGGTTTGGATTAACTGCCATCCATTTGAGTGGTATTTGCGATTGTGTATATGTTTCGTCCAATGCTAATATGTTTCCATTCATTTTTGTACATTTCATGGGGGTTTTCCCTTACAACCTGTAATTTAAATTGATTTTTATTTGGATTTAATGTAATGGACATACACAAAATAGTCCAAATTGGTGAAGTGAAATGAAAAACAAAAAAAAAACATTCAAATAATTACAAACTGAAAATTGCTATGTATTTACCCCCTTTGCTATGAAGCCCCTGAATAAGATCTGTTGCAACCAATTACCTTCAGAAGTCACATAATTAGCTATATAAAGTCCACCTGTGTGACATGATCTCAGTATATATACACATATATATATTTAATTTTAATTTTACCTTTATTTAACCAGGCAAGTCAGTTAAGAACACATTCTTATTTTCAATGACAGCCTGAGAACAGTGGGTTAACTGCCTGTTCAAGGGCAGAACGACAGATTTGTACCTTGTCAGCTCGGGGGTTTGAACTCGCAACCTTCCGGTTACTAGTCCAACGCTCTAACCACTAGGCTACGCTGCCACCCCTATATATAATATATAGGGTATATGGGGTGGTGCGAACGGCTCAGTACATCGATGGAGCCAAGCTTCCTGCCATCCATGACCTATATAATAAGCGGTGTCAGAGGAAAGCCCATAAAATTGTCAGAGACTCCAGTCACCCAAGTTATAGACTGTTTTCTCTGCTACCGCACGCAAGCAGTACAAAATCTAGGACCAAAAGGCTCCTCAACAGCTTTTACCCCAAGCCCTAAGACTGTTGAACAATTCATAAAATTGCCACCGGACAATTTACATTGACCCCCCCTCCCTTTGTAGACTGCTGCTGCTCGCTGTTGTTTGTTACCTATGCATAGTCACTTCGCCCCCACCTACATGTACAGATTACCTCAACTAGCCTTTACCTCCGCACACTGACTTGGTACCGGTGCCCCTGTATATAGCCTCGTTATTGTTATTCTTATTGTATTACATTTTATTATTACTTTTTATTTTAGTCTACTTGGTAAATATTTTCTTCTTCTTGAACTGCACTGTTTGTTAAGGGCTTGCAAGTAAGCATTTCACAGTAAAGTCTACACTTGTAGTATTCGGCGCATGTGACAAATAAAGTTTGATTTGATTTAAAGGGGTGGAAATTATGAAGGTAATTATTGTGTGAATCGTAATGATTCACAGGTGCGCGTAATGATGAGTGCCAGGTGTGCGTAATGATGAATCCCAGAACCGGTGGTTAGTACTCTGGATGCATCGTATGCCGGAGGGTGAGGAGCAGGAGCAGACATGACACTGCCTGTATGTCTCGTCCCAACTCCAAACACATTCATTAGTATGGGAGAGCTGGAGATCAAATTTCAGTATTGAAACAATGTTGCAAATGTTGGAGAGACATTATAGCAAGGTTCATACAAATCTCCGCTGCTGAAAATCAAATGCTAGTCTAAAAGAAATGAGAGATAATATCTAGATTATTTTTATAGTGGAGAACAAGTTTATAAATTGCCTGGCTGGGCTGATGAGACAGTGGATTGCGCAGTGAGATGGAACAGAGTAAATAGGCCTTTCACCATCATAGATTTAGCCGGTGATAACTTGTGGACTAGACACCGACTGGAATGCGGTTCTAACCAATCAGCGTCCAGAATTAGAACCAGCTGTTGTGTATAATAGCATATACTGTAGCTTAGTGGGCTTATAATATGTTGCACCAAAAACACCTCAGTTCTCAGTTATTTCTTATCTCAAGCTGAATAGTCAAAAATGATAATGTGGCTAAAACTCAACCGTGCGTCACTAGACACGAGATATTGTTTGATTGAAACAAAATAGGCCTACAAGAAAGGCTTATAATTTGTTAACAACATCATCTTTAATTTGCTCACTAAACAGTAGGCTTAGTTCATGAAACTGATTGAGATCAAATAATTGGCATGCAGTTTGGACATTTCACCAGTAAAACATGAAGAATTATCTTTCACGATTGACAGTTTTTTTAATTAGGTATGCCTAACTTGGTGTTTGACAGTATTAAAAATATAAAATTTTCTTGAGACAATAACGTGTGAGCATAGGCAGATGTTTGCTTTTGGAGGATGCATTTCATGCAAAGGCCTGATTTACATCTGTAGGTAGAAACTTTGTTCGAGAAATTATGATGTAATGATGTTCTATTGTTTTGGGAGTGGGGAGGGGGGGGGGCTTCCTCACCTAAACAATTTGCACTACACCACTGTGGGCCTTTATTCCAGCCAGGGCCTTAAATAATGATAAGAAAAATAAGGAGATGGAAGAAAAAGAAATGGAAGAAGAAGAGGAACATCCAGCACCACAAGAAGAAAAACAAGAAGCATAATGCAAAAAGAATAAAGGCAAAGAAAAATAAGTCTGGAATAATTGATGTGGAATATGTCACCCTCAGACTAGAGTGCACTTGATTCTCAGAGGGAAAGCAGCGGAAAGCCTGTCACAATATTTGCTCATCGCATTGAACAGGGCTGGTTAAATTCAACGATTACCACAGTGAAATGAAGCCAGCCATGCTTCAGTATGTCCTCGGGGAGAACAGCTGCATCACCACACAGCAGTGGCTATGAGACTGAGCTTAGATGAGGAAAAAAAGAAAGAGAAAGAGATGGAGAACTTGGAAGGGAGGGGGGTGTAGAGGAGGGAGTGAGGGAGTGAGGGGGATACAGAAAGAGATGGAGAGAGGTGGTGAAGAGGAGGCAGAGGGAGAAAGAGTGTGAGAGAGAGAGCGAAAGAGAAAGAGAGCTACGGAGAGCTACAGATATTCTCAGCGTGAGCTCCTGATTTCTTTCTTTAAAAAAAATTGAGATAAACACTCATATGTTTAAAAAAATTAAAGACAAGAAATAATGACCAACACTGTTCCATCAAAATAGGAAAAGTGAGTGAGTAAACCAAAAAGGACAACATCTACTCTACAGATCTACTCTACACACATCTTCTGTATTTTTTGTGTGTGACTATTTTAACTTTTTTTAAACAAACAAAAACCGTTGCCATGGTGCAGCAGCAGAACAGAGCAGCAACAGGTGCAGCAGAGCCCACAGGCACCATGTCCCTAGTGATGCACGACTCCAGGATATTTGGAGTTGACTCTGACTCTGACTCCTGTGGTTGGAGTCGAAGGAGTTATCTCTTACTAGACTCCAAAAACAAGCTGAAACGGATGAGCAAACACTACCTCATTATTGCAGAGTCCTAGTAGGATGACAACATTTGCATTCTAGAGGACTGACATGAGCTTCATGCTACCCATTTGGTCATCAACTTAGCCTATAAAATGCCTATTGTGTTTGAATATAGAAGGTGATGTGTAGGAACGAGAATATTTCAGTGATACAGTATTTCTGCTGTGTGCAGCCTTTACGGATCCCATGAGATGATACGGTGCATTACGTTGATGAGCCTATTCTTTGCCATTTTTACAGCCCTATTCGGATGGGTATTACCAGAGACGTTGGTTTTGTAATTATTATCCAAGCATGTGCTTTTTTTCCAGAGGACGATGCACACAGGATACATTTTTCCAAACTTCCCCGTCATATATAAACAATTAAAATATAGTTGGCTCTCATAACGTAAGCCTGGAGGTTTTTATTGTAGGCTTGAAGATATTTCAGCGTCATAGGCTACACTGACAACTTGTCCTTGGCTCCTGACTGTATAGATGTCCCCATGATATTTAAATTGATGAAGTGTGATCATAGTCATTATTTTAACGATATATGGTAGAAGTCCTTTCTAACAACAATGGACCTTGTTCCTGGAGAGTTAGTTACAACTGGGCTTGGAGCGAAAACCTATAGGAAGGTAGCTCTCCAGGAACAAGGTTGGAGAGCCCAGACCTAGTATATCATCAGCCAACCAGGGTTTATTAAATAAGATACAGGCACAATCATTTTTATTGCACATTTAGGCCAAATTAAACTGATGCATTGGGAGATGTTTAATTTCAATTCACTAGCACTATGAAGAAAAGCTTAGCCATACTCATTGATAGCCTAATATATATACATTTACAAGGCATTACAAGACAATACATAGCGAGATACAGATGACCAAAATATAGCCTATGCGCATGGTTCTGACTGTCTGTGTGCCTGCCCCTATCCTCTCTATCCCTCAATGGCTCACCTGTTCTTTCTCTTAGCAATGAAAACGCTAGTGTGTGTTTGGTCTTCGGTCTGTTGTGTGTATAGTAACTTAGCCAACTCCTTGATAGCTCTTACTTCAGTGAACATGCGCAAGACATTGCAAGCAAAGACATTTCGAAATACAGCATTGCGATAGCCTATATCTTTTGATTACAATGCACGGTTATGACTTTCTGCCTGCTGGCCAACACAACTATGTCTGACTGTCCCTCTCCCATCTATCACTCTCTCTCTCCCTCGCTAGCTCGCTCTTTCTTAGCTATGAAATATGAGAGAGTTTGTTCTTGAAGTAGATGATGGAACCAGTTCCCTCCATTGCAAAAATAATGAGTCTTTGGAGTCGATTCCTAGCATAATCTAAGTTTGTCACTCAGAAATGACACCCAGACACCGGGAGTCAACGGGCAAGGAGTCGAGGGCGTTAAATTACATGTCCCCACAGAAACTACAAAAGGTCTCTATTTAAAAGGTGGTGTGAGTAATCTCATCTTTCTCACTGACCAGCCAAGTTCATGGTGCTCAGCACTCTGCTCTCACTACCCATCCATAAAGAAAGAGGGAATCTGTAATTTGTGGAAGCTAAAAGTAAAAGAGGCAGACGACTCAGACAGCACCATGATAACAATCAACCTCTACAAGACTGTGACTGTCATGGTGCAAGGTAACCTTAGGCTGTTTGAAACAGACTTTCTTTACAATTAAGGAGAGAGCAGAGAGATAGGACACCACCAGTAACTTTATTTTATTGATTTATATTATTATCATTATATCATTATCATTATCATTATTTAAATTATTATTTCACTAGGCAAGTCAATTAGGAATTCATTCTTATTTACAATGACGGCCTACCAAAAGGCAAAATGCCTCCTGCGGGGACGGGGGCTGGGATTAAAATTGTAAATAAATTAAATAAAAATGACACCTCCTCCCACAAGGGAAACTCCAGCAGCACCACACTCACCCCCACTCTCGCCACCCAAAAAGGCACATCCAGCACCTCTCTTCCCACCATAGTGGAGGACATGCCCAAGGAGGAGAGTGACCACCTCAGTGCAGAGAAGTCTCAGGGCCTCCTCAACACCATGGCTGCCATGAGGGATGAGTTCACCAAACTGGAGTGTGAGATGGTCCTGCACAGGGAGTGCGTGAGCAAACAGCAACCAGACATCCACACCTTAGATGAACTCCTAACCAAGATGCGGACAGAACAGGACAGCAGCCTTGCAGCATAGCTGAAAAAAGGTGCAGCAAGAGAGAGCTGGCTTATATAACAAAGGAAGTGATAGATTTACAACAAGACAGGGAGAGCAGTATAATGAACTGACCACACTAAGAGAGGACCTGCAGGAGAGAAAGAGAACAGAGGGCAGGCTGCAGGAGCAGCTAGTTCACCACTCTGTGCACTGCACTCACACAGCAATGGAGCCCACCCTTTCCAGCCAGGCCTCCCAGCCCTGCCCAGCTCACAGAACAGTATCCCACTGACTGGCGGCACCAGCACAGACCAGCCCCACCCCAACTCCAACACTCACCAGCCTCTCCCAGGACTGTGCCCTGCAACCCAATGTACACCTGGCCCACCATCACACCCTCCATCTGGACTGTCTCTATGACCATGTGCACCTGTACAGGGAGACAGTTCCCATTTTAATGTATCTTTTTCCCGCCTCAAAATGGCCAGAAATGGCCAGAAATGCCTGCTGGGAAATGAGATCTTTCCTGTGCCTTAATAACAAACTTTTATGTTGTCTGTAAATATGAATAAAATTGTTAAATTATGAGCCCAGTTGGTTTAGCCACATGAAAAGACAGCAACCTTCCCGCTAGCCATGATTGGCTGAGTTAATGAGTGGGCTAGACATGCCAAGGCATGAGTTCGGATTGGTCTGCCATGTATTGAGCTTCTGTCTATAATATGAGTTGGTCATTATGTGTAGGTAATCTTTTCTAACACTGTCTTTTTTTATAATATCACATAAAACCGAGTTTTGAAATCTGGCGTTTGATTTTAAATATGCAGACGGAGTTGAAAACACACAGAAGGCCATTGTATAAAACATCTGTCTTGAGATTACATCTTCAAACTAAGGTCAACTATGGCATCTGTGACAGTGAGGGAGAAGTGTCCATCCATGTATCTGGACGGGTAAGAGAGTCTAGCTAACTGCATTTTCAGATATTACGCATTTCTAATTTTGTCAGAAAGTAATTTTCATTTCAAGTTAAAGTGTACTGTTAGTTAGTTAGCTAACATTATGTGTATGATCTGTGTAGTAATATTATTCGTATCTCAGAGCCACTTGCATTGGTAGTTAGAGCCTAATATTAGATAGCCAACGTTGAACCTGGTTGGTTAGCTACCTGCAGATTTATGCAGGGTAATAACGTCATGAGTTGGGATTATGGTTCATTGATTATTTATTTATTTTTTACTTTGTTTATTGAATTTTCAACACCAGCATTTACGAAATAATTGTACATAAGTTATTTGGTAGTAAAATGAAACAACACATCAAAGGCAACAATACAGCAAAACAAAGAGAGAGACAAACATATAAAAAGACAAGATTTGGTTTTATTTTGATGCAGAGTTGTTACAGGTCAACAAGCACAGATAATACAGTCCTTAACACCCGAGATGGGTGTATACCCATACCAGGCCTCTTACATCACCAATATATAAATATACATCACTCTGGAACTGCAGAGAAATTTAGTAATTTAACATAAGAAAAGAAGGGAGCCTACATTGTACAGAATTTGTCTATAGACCCACTGAGTGCGTGTTTAATTTTTCCCAAACTTTCTGCAATTTAAAACTGATTTAATCCAAGAGCATGAGAAGGGGGTGCAGAGGATTTCTATCTAAGTAAAATTAATCGTCTCACTAACAAAGTGACAAAGGCAATTACATCCTTATTCATTTTGGTCAATTGTATTGTGGGTAAGGAAACACCAAATAGTGCAATAAAAGGTTCTGGCTCGATCTGTGTGTCGCTTAATTCTGAGAGTGTGTTAAAGATGTCTTTCCAGAAACCAACAAGAGATGGGCAACACCACAACATGTGTACATGATTAGCAGGAGACTGGTTACATCGTACACAATTAGGGTTAACATCCTTGTAAATTTTGGATAATCTTGCCTTGGTCCAGTGGGCCCTATGAATAAGTTTGCATTGAATGAGACCGTGTCGAGCTCAAATAGAAGAGATATGCACACTTTTGAGTGGCCCCTTCCCATAGTTCATCAGATATTTCCTCACCCAGTTCCTCCTCCCATGAGGATTTAATATTGTTTAATGAGGTGGTTTGTAGTGAGCAAATTTGACTATAGATTATTGCCTTTCAGAGTAGGAAATGGGATAAGAAATGTGTCAAACTGTGTTTCACTAGGAAGGGAATTGGGAATCTATGCCGTGAACGTAACTCCGGACCTGTAAGAACCTAAAGAAATTATGTCTGGGGAGACTAAATTTAGCTGATACTTGTTCAAACTTACTAACCGTATTGTTAATACAGAGATCTCTGAATCTTTTAATACCGAGACCAGACCATGTTGAGAAAGCACCATCAACCATAGATGGTGGAAAAGCTGGGTTTGAGGCTACCGAAGCAAAAGATATAAGAGGTTGTCTGAAACCCAAAGTGGGTTTCAATGTGGTTTTGACACATATATTCTTGGTGAAGGAGGAGTAAGTGCCTGTAATGGAGGAGCGAGGGAAGACAATGATGCTGGTATAGATGAGGCGGCCTCCATCTCTAGCCTAATTGGGGGTGGGAATATCTCTCTGCTCTGCAACCAGTACTGAATAATCCTAAGGTTAGTGGCCCAATAATAGAATCTGAAATCCGGTAGCGCTAGACGGCTGTCTGGTCTAGGCTTCTGCAAAAGCTGTTTTCGTATCCTAGGGGGCGTTTTGTCCCATATAAAAGGTAGAATTAGGCCGTTGATTTTTTTGAAAAATGTATTGGGAAGAAGAATCGGTAGGCACTGATAGAGATTTAAGAATTTAGGGAGAGTATTCATTTTAATATAATTAATTAGTGCGACTAAGGAGAGGTGTAGCAAAGACCCGTGTTCCAAATCGTCCTTAGTACAGGTTAACCTCTTGCTCCTACCCGACACGCAGGCATCCCATCTAGACATCTGGAAATGCAAATGCGCTACGCTAAATGCTAATAGCACTCGTTAAAACTCAAACGTTCATTAAAATACACATGCAGGGTACTGAATTAAAGCTACACTCGTTGTGAATCCAGGCAACAAGTCAGATTTTTAAAATGCTTTTCGGCGAAAGCATGAGAAGCTATTATCTGATAGCATGTAACACCCCAAAAGACCCGCAGGGGACGTAAACAAAATAATTAGCATAGTCGGCGCTACACAAAACGCACAAATAAAATATAAAACATTCATTACCTTTGACCATCTTCTTTGTTGGCACTCCTAGATGTCCCATAAACATCACTATTGGGTCTTTTTTGATGGATTATACTATATTCAAAATACATAAAATAAAATAACGTCATTTTTTTAAATTAAAAAAGTCGACGATAAACTTTCACAAAACACTTCGAAATACTTTTGTAATGCAACTTTAGGTATTAGTAAACGTTAATAAGCGATCAAATTGATCACGAGGCGATGTATATTCTATAGCTGTACGTCTGGAAATAATGTCCGGGTAAATCTCAACCAAAATATCTGGTCGGAGACCGGAAGAAAGGCGCTACCTTGTGTCCGTTTGACCAAGAAACAAATCGTAGGCAAATGACAAGACTGTTGACATTGTGTGGAAGCTGTAGGTATTGCAACCTCGGCCCCATTTAATGTGGTTCACATTCAACAATGGGTTCTAGTGGCGCATGGATATATTTTCGCATTTTCAGTGATCAGATTTTCCTGCACTTTTTGATGAAACGCACGTTTTGTTATAGTCACAGCCGTGATTTAACCAGTATTATAAACGTCTGAGTGTTTTCTATCCACACATACTAATCATATGCATATACTATATTCCTGGCATGAGTAGCAGGGCGCTGAAATGTTGCGCGATTTTTAACAGAATGTTCGAAAAAGTAGGGGGTAGGAGTAGCAGGTTAAAAGAGGAGCAAAGTTGGCTTGAAAAAGGTTTTCAAATCTGATTGTAACATGTACCCCGAGATAAATAAAACGTGAACAAATTTAAATGGCAAGTTATGTAAAGAGTCATTTTTTGTGCCATATTAAGCAGCATCAATTCGCTTTTTTTTGAGATTCAGTTAATACCCTGATAAGTGACCGAAGGATGTGAAAGTGGCAAGGACAGCAGGAACAGAAACAGAAAGGTTGGACATGTATAATAATAAATGATCTGCATATAAAGACAGTTTGTGTTCGTGCCCGTATCTGACTATACCTTTGATGGGAGGGTTGGAGCTATTGCAATGGGTTCTATGGCAAAGGCAAACAGTAAGGGACTAAAAGGGCAACCCCAGCGTCATGATCATTGCAAAGGGAAGCAATCTGATTGGGTGTTATTAGTCCTGATAGAGGCTTGAGGGGATGAGTACAGAAGTCTTATCCAAGTCGTGTATTTGGAGCCAAAGCCACAATTATTTAGAGTGTAAAAAAGGTACTTCCATTCCACCCGGTCAAACGCTTTCTCCACATCCAGGGATATAATGGCTTCAGAGGCATTGGTGACAGAAGGATTACATATAATATTAAATAATCATCGATGATTGAAGAATGAGTGTCTATGTTTAATAAATTCTGTTTGATCCTGAGAGATTTTTGACGTGTTGCCAGGAATTTGGCCCGAATTTTATAGTCAACATTTAGCAGGCTATTTGGATGGTATGACAAGAGGGTCTTTGTTTTTTTAAGAATAAGACAAATAGTTGCCTGAGTGAGAGTCTGTGGGAGAACACCATTTACAAATGCTTCACTGTTCATTTCAATTAGAATAGGGGCTATTTTGGAGAGAAACCTTTTATTAAACTCTGCCGGGTAGCCTTCAGGCCCTGAATTCCTCCCGAATTGAAGGGATTTGACAGCATTAGACAATTCTTCAACAGTGATCGGCTGCACTATTTTTTTTTACCAAATCCCGGGTAACAGAAGGCACGGAAAGTGAGTGGAAGAAGTCATCCCATTCCAATGTATCCTCTTTACTTTCAGAAGTATTTAAAAACTAGTAAAATATATTGAACTCATCATTGATCCCCCTAATGATATCCCAGATGATGTACAGATACAGCATGTTAACATAGATAGCCTATCCCTTTTGAGTTTGTTCTCATGTGCGGTGTAGGAAATAATTTCACCTCTGATATAAGCTTTCAGAGTTTCCCAGAGAGTAAACACAGAGATGTTTGGGGTTCTATTTGTTCTCATGAAAAAGTCCATTTGACCCAAAACAAAATTGACAGTTTATTACTGAGCAGTTGAGCATTTAGCCGCCAAGGCGGTCGCAGATTGTCAACAGTTTGAAAGGCTACTTCCATAGTAACAGGGGCGTGGTCAGATACAACAATTGGATTATATGAACATTAAGATATGGAATGGAGAACTCTGTCATCTACAAGGAAGTAGTCTATGTGCGTAAAAGTGTGGTGAACCGATGAGAAAAAAAGAGTATGCTCTTCCAGATGGATTAAATGTTCTCCAAGGGTCTTCAGGCATAAAGGTTCAGACAACTCTCGCTGAAGTTGACAAGGTAGTAGGTTTAGTGGAGGATCGATCCAAATGTGAGTCTAACCAACAGTTAAAGTCACCACCTAAGATCAACATATGGGAAGACATGTCGTTGAGTGTAGAGAAAACCGATTTGAAAAAAAATCACCATTAGGAGCATAAATATTAACAAGAAATACATTCGTATTGAGCAGCCTAACACTGACAATTATGTATCTACCATGGGGATCTGCAATCACATTAGAACATGTAAAAGGTACCAATCTGTGAATTAAAATAGCCATCCCTCTTGCCTTACTCTGAAATGAGGAATGGAACACCTGACCCACCCATCTGCACCTAAGACTTGAGTGTTGTGATACCTTCAGATGAGTTTCTTGGAGAAAGATGATGTGAGCTTTCAATTGATGAAGGTGTTGTAGCACCTTACCTCATTTAACTGGGTTATTTATGCCCCTGCAGTTCCAAGTAAGAAAAATAAAGCCATTCCCTCCAGCTGGATGAGCTACACTAAGCTGAGTCATGTCTTAAGAGAGATAGGACACGTAAAGGACAAGGTAAAATGTAAACTAAAGATCTTAGTTGAACTTACTAGCGCACATTTTAAAAAGGAATACAAGCGACAAAGCGCAAAAAACACATAAAACTATTTACAAATAAAGAGGGAAAATCCCCTTCCCTCACAATCTCCCTTGCCAAAGCATCTCCCCAACTGAGATGCAAGCAAAACCCTCAATACAAAAAAGTTTAGAGCAAAGCATGGCAACTCTTACTCTGTGCTACCTGAGATTTGTGACCATTTAACCAGAGTAAACCAAACATACATAGAATGGGTTGGAAATAAAATAAAATAAAAAAGAATGACATTCAAGTGTTGTGAACACAGCAAAGTTGGCTTCGTTGCCAACCAGTCTGCCAGCCGGCCTTCTAACTAGCCTGCTAAGAAGACCAGCTAACCAACCATTTATTCCACACCATACGGTACAACAGCCACTTTCACGTTCTTGTTGATGAAATCGCCACTAAAGCTGGGTCCCCGAATCTGTGCGTGAAGCCGTCTGGTAAAGTCAGTCTCAGAACCGCAGGATAGATGAGGCCGAACTACACACCCGGATACGTATTTGGTCACCTTCAAACACGCAAGATTTCTGGCCTGGTCAGTGAGAGCCAGAAATCTTGCGTGTTTGAAGGTGACCAAATATTTATTTTCCACCATAATTTGCAAATAAATTAATTAAAAATCCTACAATGTGATTTTCCTGGATTTTTTATCCCTCATTTTGTCTGTCATATTTGAAGTGTACCTATGATGAAAATTACAGGCCTCTGTCATCTTTTTAAGTGGGAGAACTTGCACAATTGGTGGCTGACTAAATACTTTTTTGCCCCACTGTATGTACATATATACATTTGGACACTCAGGAGCGATAGGGAAACACATTCTATATCCTTGACTTCCAACAGTGTTGGTATTGTAGTACTGTAGCCTGCTCCCGAACAATCATACTGTACAGTGACCGAGTGCCGCAGCAGCCTAAGACCCTGCACAGCAATGCAAACAGTGTTGCTACAGATGCTGGTTCAGTACCCATGCTGGCTGCAACCGGGAGACCCATGCGGCAATGGCTTTTGGTGAATTTAGAATTATATAAAAGCCCCTGAGATATTTTCACAGATCAGATTTGCCCTAATGAAATGTACCCCTTACATATTCATTTATAATCCTCCAATCCTCTAAATGTAATTTAGAGTCACATCATCAAAACATTTTTTTTAGATATACTGTCAGCCTACCGAGTGTACAGTGGTGTAAAGGTGTACAGTGGTTCCTCCTTTAAAAGTTACGTCATACTGCAGCACACCTTGCAGGCTGCCGCAGAATTCTATGGCAGGTTATTTAATTGTCAGCCATCGTTAATATTATTGCTCGTCAGTGCCAGTTTGACCACGAGAGGGCATCAGTGAGAAGCATTTGATAGCCTTCAATAGTGGCTGTACTAGAGAATTTAAAACCTTTTTTTGTAAGAACATAGTATATGGGATTGATTTTTTTTAAATGATGCTTAATTAATTTGATTAATGTTATGGTGTTTCTATTCCAAGAACAATAAAAAATTGAACCCTCAGGGTTTCCATTAGGATGAGGGAAAAAATATGGCGCTGTAAAACGTGATGGTTGGGAGTAGGCTACAGTACTAAGAGCATAACATTTCCACACCCTAATTGTAGTCTAACCAATTCCCAAATGGAGATTCAGTGAAGAAAAAAAATCACATTGATTTATCAAGACCAGTCCCCATGCATGTCTCAGAGCTGCACGAAACGGTGCTGAAATAGTTGACCACAGTGGGGAGGCTATTGCTTAAAATCCTATTGCTTCTAAATTCAATATGTTTTTTAAAAACAAATAAGACCTACACCACTTTTAACAGCACATTACTCAACACTAGTGAGACTCAAGTCGCCTACGGTAGGCCTACAGTATATCAACAAACATTTTTTAAATGACGTGACTCTTCGCCAATAATTACATTTAGAGGATTGGAGGATTCTAAATTAATATCTCAGGGGCAGTTTTTGTTAGGGCAAATCTGATCTGTGAAAATATCTAAGGGGCTTTTATATAATTCTAAATTAATGAATAATAAAAATAAAAATAGCTTTGTTTTTTAAAATAACAATAGTTTGGAAATTATTTTGTTTTCATTTAACTTAGTGCGAGTGAGAAAAAGCCAATCTTGATGATGGGGTGAGACATTCTCACTAATTTGAAAATAAAGCCTGTTTGTTATTTAGAATGATTTATTTCTGTTTTTAGAGGGAGAGAAACCAAAAGTTGCCTCATGGTGTCTCCCGGTGGCGCCCGGCATGTGTATCAAACCAGCATCTGTATCAACTCACTGCCCCACTTGGGAGGCCCAAGCCGCAAAGTCTTTAATGCTGATCAATTGCCTTGCACAAAGTATCAAAATACAAAGAGGTGTTGGTAAGCGTATATTGTCCTGTTAACAGCCCATAATTGGCTATTATTATACTGTACATGGTGTCCAAGGTCAGAATAACCAAAACATTTCTTTATTAACATTATCAGAAAGAATGTTGGTACTTATTTATTTTGATCCAAAGCCATGAATGAGTAAGTCACTCAGCTTTATGTATGTGCCGAGGCTATATGTTTGTGCCATAAACTGAATATTCTTATATACATCTTATGAATATCATGGAATATAAGTCCGAGGTCGGCGGCGAGGGTCCGAGGTCAGCGGCGAGGGTTGCAGCTCATAAGAGGCCAAGGGGGCGGTTGAGGAGGCAGACAAAAACTATGGTTAAGTGGGGTCCACGTCCTGCGCCAGAGCCGCCACAGCGGACAGACGCCCACCCAGACCCTCCCCTACAGGTTCAGGTTTTGCCGCCGGAGTCCGCACCTTTGGGGGGGGGGGGGTACTGTCACGTTCTGACCATAGTTCTGTAATCTTATTCTTTGTTTTAGTATGGTCAGGGCGTGAGTTGCGGTGGGCAGTCTGTTTGTTTTTCTATGTTGGTTCTTGTGTTCAGCCTAGTATGGTTCTCAATCAGAGGCAGGTGTCGTTAGTTTTCCCTGATTGAGAATCATACTTAGGTAGCCTGGGTTTCACTTTTGGTTTGTGGGTGTTTGTTTCCGTGTCAGTGTTTGTCGCAACACGGGACTGTTTCGTTGATTCACGTTTATTATTTTGTTCCAGTGTCCAGTTGTGTTTTTTTAAATAAATCAATATGAACACTTACCACGCTGCGGTTTGGTCTGATACTTACTCCTCCTCAGACGAAGAGTAGGAATTTCGTGACAGTCTCAGAGCAGCGCGAAACGGTGCTGAAATAGTTGACTACAGCGGGTAGGCTATATAACGATATTTTTGAGATGAGTTTGTTTTTCAAAAAATGAAGGTGAGAGATTGTAATCTGAATAAAGGCCAAATATATTTTATTTTTTTTAGAGGGAGAGAAACCATAAGCCCACCTTGTTAATTTCTTTGACATGGAATATCCCAGCCAGACAAACCTTCTCCTAACCCGGATTACGCTGGGCTAATTGTGTGCCGCCCTATGGGACTCCCAATCACGGTCGGATTTGATACATCCTGGTTTCGAACCAGGGACTGTGGTGATGCCTCTTGAAATGAGATGCAGTGCCTCAGACCACTGCACTGATATAGCCAACCTAACTAAGAAATACATTTGAAGATTGAATTCTCCCCAAAACCTCCTTCTAGGCAAGTCTATTGTACTGGTAATTGCCCTGCTAATAGCCATAATGGTGCTGTACAAGGTGACCATGTGTGTTTGGAAGAGTATTTTCCAGTAAATTTGTTTACCTTCATTAGCCTACTTTGTTCCAATATTTCTGTCATTCAGTGATATGTATTCCCATAGTAATTCATTATGAATCAATAACTAAATAAACATCTGCATTTTGAAAGAGTATTTTTATCATTATTTTATTAACAAAAGCATGACAATGCTGATGAAGAAATACAGTACTGTACAGTATATGCTCTATCCGACATTTTGAAGTTGCATGAGGTCGCCAACGTGCATTTTAAACATTTGATAATAAAGCATTTTGATGATAGAAACTGCCTGCATTTGTTTATTAGGCTACTGTGCAGTCTGACAAGTAAACAGCCTACAGTACATACTGTAGTAAACATGGTAAAGTGCCTAATTCCTTACATAAGGGAGAGCAGGCCATGTCTAGACTTTCTCGGTGACCTCAAGTAATCATTAACTCTGTCTTTAATGCTTTTTCGGGTGGCATCAGTCATGGACAGAAACTTCTGAGGCACAGTATTAATGATGAAGACTTAGGAGGTTCACTGGTAAGCCACAATTGCCTCGGATCCATCCCAGTGGGTATTCTATGTCCACTCGTGGTATCTCTCTTCGGTTACACATCCTTGGAATAGCAGAACAGCATAAAGGTCCGGACGGCCCTTGCTGTGCCTGATGAGCGTTGTTCAAGTTCTGTTATCAAAAGAGGAGTGGAAATGTCAGGGTGAACTGACGACCTGACGAACATGTCAGGTATGTTGACTCTGCCTGTCGGAGGTGGAGTTCAAGAGCTCACAGGTGTGCCTGGCATGGATTGTGACTCCATCTCATTCCTCGCCCTCTTCAACGCGTCATTCTCCGCCTGACTTTCTGCCAATAACGCCTGACTCTCTGCCAATGATGTGTGACTCTCTGCCAATGATGTGTGACTCTCTGCCAATGATGTGTGACTCTCTGCCAATGATGTGTGACTCTCTGCCAATGATGTGTGACTCTCTGCCAATGATGTGTGACTCTCTGCCAATGATGTGTGACTCTCTGCCAATGATGTGTGACTCTCTGCCAATGATGTGTGACTCTCTGCCAATGATGTGTGACTCTCTGCCAATGATGTGTGACTTTCTGCCAATGATGTGTGACTCTCTGCCAATGATGTGTGACTCTCTGCCAATGATGTGTGACTCTCTGCCAATGATGTGTGACTCTCTGCCAATGATGTGTGACTCTCTGCCAATGATGTGTGACTCTCTGCCAATGATGTGTGACTCTCTGCCAATGATGTGTGACTCTCTGCCAATGATGTGTGACTTTCTGCCAATGATGTGACTCTCTGCCAATGATGTGTGACTCTCTGCCAATGATGTGTGACTCTCTGCCAATGATGTGTGACTCTCTGCCAATGATGTGTGACTCTCTGCCAATGATGTGTGACTCTCTGCCAATGATGTGTGACTTTCTGCCAATGATGTGTGACTCTCTGCCAATGATGTGTGACTCTCTGCCAATGATGTGTGACTTTCTGCCAATGATGTGTGACTCTCTGCCAATGATGTGTGACTCTCTGCCAATGATGTGTAACTCTCTGCCAATACCGCTTGCTCCAGACCAAAAAATGTAGTTTAACTAAACATCTGCATTTTGAATGTCTTTTTTCTCGTTATTTTATTGACGAAAGCATAAAGATTTTGATGAAGAAATACAAAATGGCTCCAGCTATCCATCACTAGTGTAAATGAAAACACAGCATCTTGTTTACATCTTGTTTTCATTCTTTATTGTAACCACAATGTCACAAATAATTTGTATCTACCTTTCAAATTACTTTTAGAGTTTGGGATTTTCAAATGTGCGCTTTTTCAAGTCATTTTTCATTAAATCCAGTTCGGATATAAGTATAACTTTCGACTGATGCCTTTAGTGAGAGGTCCAAAGCTTTAATATTTAAATAATTTCTGCCCTCCAAATTCATATCTAAAGGGCATTTTTCATGTCATTATTAGTTACATTGTTTTACTTTGAACATACAGACAGACACTAAGAACAGAGGGAACGTTTCCCTAGTCAGCTCCATGATCAGTGCAACGCCCCTTAAAGTGTTGCTCTGTGCTACCCAGTGGGGTGGGGGTCCCACCCCCCCTCCTCCTCCCCCTTCCCCATGGGCTAGGTCCGTCTTCTCTGCGCTGCTCTGTGCTCCCCAGTGGGGTGGGGGGTCCACCCCCCCCTCCTCCTCCCCCCTTCCCCATGGGCTAGGTCCGTCTTCTCTGCGCTGCTCTGCGGCCGTCCTAATAATAATCGCTTTGTTTAAAAAATAATTATATTTTGGAAATTATTCCATTTTCAAATAATGCAAAGTGTGTGAGAAAAAGGCCATTCTTGAACATTGTTACTAATTCATAAATAAAGCCAGTTTGTTGTTTACAATTATTTATTTATGTTTTTAGAGAGTGAGAAACCAGAAGCCTACAGTTGCCTCATGGGTCTCCCAGGCACAGCTGGCATGAGTATTGAACCAGCATCTGCAGCAATGCAGTTTGCGCTGCAATGCAGTGTCTTAGACGTGACAGGTCGGGAGTAGGCTACAGTACTACAGTAAGAGCAAAAGAATCCTAACATTTCCACACCCTAATTGTAGTCTATGTTTCTCTTAGAATAAAATAATAAAATACAATAAAATAAAATAAAATAAAAAATAAAAATAATAAAAACTAGGCAAGTCAGTGAAGAACAAATTCTTATGTACAGCCTAGGAACAGTGGGTTAACTGCCTTGTTTTGGGGAAGAATGACAGATTTTTACCTTGTCTGTTGGGGGACTCGATCCACCAACTTTTCGGTTACAGGCCCAAGGCTCTAACCACTAGGCTACCTGATGCCTTTATTTTGTTGTTACAGCATAATCAAAGTGAGGACAATCGGCGATCTGCTGTATACTTTTGGCCTACTGTAAGCTGAAAGTCACATCTTTCCAGTAAATCAAATCAAATCAACCATTATTTGTCACATGCGCTGAATACAACAAGTGTAGGCCTTACAGTGTAATGCTTACTTACCAACAGTGCAGTTCAAGAAGATATATTTTTCCAACATGGCGCTGCAGTAGGAAGTGTGCATCTGTCTCTGTCTTTGTCTTTTGTCTTTTTCTGTGTAAATAGTCTTTTTCGTATATATCTTAATCTCACTTTCTATCTAAGAACGAAATATACTTTCCTCCAACCCGCCTCACCCAATGTGGCACGGATCTGCTATTTTTATTCCTTATAACTGGAACTTCCATCAGGAGCTAGCCAGCTAACTAGCTACTAGTCTTTGTTAGCCACGGCTAGCGGTCCTCGCCTTTTTCCCTGTCAAATCAAATTTCAAATTAAATGTATTTATAAAGCCCTTCTTACATCAGCTGATATCTCAAAGTGCTGTACAGAAACCCAGCCTAAAACCCCAAATATAGCACGCAATGCAGGTGTAGAAGCACGGTGGCTAGGAAAAACTCCCTAGAAAGGAAGAAACCTAGAGAGGAACCAGGCTATGAGGGGTGGCCAGTCCTCTTCTGGCTGTGCCGGGTGGAGATTATAACAGAACATGGCCAAGATATTCAAATGTTCATAGATGACCAGGAGGGTCAAATAATAATAATCAAAGTAGTTGTCGAGGGTGCAGCAAGTCAGCACCTCAGGACTAAATGTCAGTTGGTTTTTCATAGCCGATCATTCAGAGTATCTCTACCGGTCCTGCTGTTTCTAGAGAGTTGAAAACAGCAGGTCTGGAACAGGTAGCACGTCCGTTGAACAAGTCAGGGTTCCATAGCCGCTGGCAGAACAGTTGAAACTGGAGCAGCAGCACGGCCAGGTGGACTGGGGACAGCAAGGAGTCTTCAGGCCAGGTAGCCCCGAGGCATGCTCCTAGGGCTCAGGTCTTCCGAGAGAGAGTAAGATAGAAAGAGAGAAAGAGAAAGAGAAAGAGAGAGAGAGAGATAATTAGAGAGAGCATACTTATATTCACACAGGACACTGGATAAGACAGGAGAAATACTCCAGATATAACCGATTGACCCTAGCCCCTCGACACATAAACTACTGCAGCATAAATACTGGAGGCTGAGACAGGAGGGGTCGGGAAACACTGTGGCCCCATCCGACAATACCCGCGGACAGGGCCAAACAGGCAGGATTTAACCCCACCCACATTTGCCAAAGCACAGCCCCCACACCACTCGAGGGATATCTTCAACTACTAACTTACCATCCTGAGACAAGGCCGAGTGTAGCCCACAATGATCTCCGCCACGGCACAACCCAAGGGGGAGGTGCCAACCCAGACAGGAAGATCACGTCAGAGACACAACCCACTCAACTGACGCACCCCTCCTAGGGACGGCATGGAAGAGCACCAGTAAGCCAGTGACTCAGCCCCTGTAATAGGGTTAGAGGCAGAGAATCCCAGTGGAAAGAGGGGAGGCCAGGGGAGGGGAGGCCAGGGGAGGTCAGGCAGAGACAGCAAGGGCGGTTCGTTGCTCCAGTGCCTTTCTGTTCACCTTGACACTCCTGGGCTAGACTACAGTCAATCATAGGACCTACTGAAGAGATGAGTCTTCAATAAAGACTTAAAGGATGAGACCGAGTCTGCGTCTCTCACATGGGTAGGCAGACCATTCCATAAAAATGGAGCTCTGTACGAGAAAGCCCTGCCTCCACCTATTTGCTTAGACATTCTAGGGCCAGTTAGGAGACTTGAGTCTTGTGACCGTAGCGTACGGGTAGGTATGTACGGCAGGACTACATCGGAAAGATAGGTAGGAGCAGGCCCATGTAATGCTTTGAAGGTTATCAGTAAAACCTTGAAATCAGCCCTTGCCTTAACAGGAAGCCAGTGTAGAGGAGGCTAGCACTGGAGTAATATAATCTAATTTTTTGGTTCTAGTCAAGATTTTAGCACAGCGCAATATCAACCCAGAGCATATCGGACTGCTTCTCTCGACCATATCACCGGATTCCTGCAGCTCCAGATCATCGCAGATAGCTAGCTGCAAACAAATGGCTACTGTTAGCTAACGCCTCTGTCCCGAAACAAGCACCAGCTAGCCTTGAGCTAGCCTCGAGCTAGGCCCATATACCAGCTAAATTTAGGACTACAATACCTCCTTTGCCAATTGGCCTCGACCCTTTATTGTCGACACGGAGCCCTGCAGGATCCATCACAACTGGACTGCCGACGTGATCGCCCCGATGTGATCTCAACAGGCTATTCTTTTTCGATGTCGCCGAAGAACCAGCTACTAGCCCCGGCCCGCTAGCTTTTCTGAACACTGTGTCCCCTGCTTGCCTAGTGTAGCAGTGATTACCGAACAACTCCCTGACTCACCTATTGCTGCTCTTTTGACCTTATGATCACTCGGATACACAGCTGATCCCCCTGGACTGTTTCAATAACACAGTACCTTATTTTGTTTACCTGTCAGCCCCAGCCTCGAACTCAGGTACCTATCTGACCCGCTCTGCCCATTCTTTGCCATTTACCCATTGTTGTTTTAGCTCTCCTGATCAACACCTTTGATTGCTTTATGCCTCTCTCTAATGTCAATATGCCTCTAACGTCAATATGCTGTCTTGGGTAGTTTTTACTGTTTTATTTCACTGTAGAGCCCTCAGTTCTGCTCAAAATGCCTTAGATAGCTATTTCGTCCTACCCCACATACATGCGGAGACCTCACCTGGCTTAACCTCTCTCATAGTCACTCAATACCTAGCTTTACCTCCACTGCACTGACATCCTACCATACCCTTGTCTGTAACATTATGCCTTGAATCTATTATATCACGCCCTGAAATCTGCTCCTTCCATTCTCTGTCCCCAACACACTAGACGACCAGTTCTTATAGCCTTTAGCCGTACCCTTATCCTACACCTCCTCTGTTCATATGGTGATATAGAGGTTAACCCAGGTCCTGTAGCCCGTAGTTCCACTCCTATTCCCCAGGCGCTATCATTTGTTGACTTCTGTAACCGTAAAGCCTTGGTTTCATGCATGTAAACATTATAAGCCCCCTCCCTAAGTTTGTTTTATTCACTGCTCTAGCACACTCCACCAACCCTGATGTCCTAGCCCTGTCTGAATGCTGGCTTAGGAAGGCCACCAACAATTCTGAAATGTACATCCCCAACTACAGCATTTTCCGCCAAGATAGAACTGCCAAAGGCGGTGGAGTTGCAATCTACTACAGAGATAGCCTGCAGAGTTCTGTCATGCTATCTAGGTCTGTGCCCAAACAGTCAAGCTTCTACTTTTAAAAATCCAGTTTTCCAGAAATAAGATGATGTATGTTAAATGTATGTTAGATGTATGTATGTTAGATGTATGTTAAAAACATCCTAAAGACTGATTTAACACATCGTTTGAAATGTTTCTACTGACTGTTATGGAACTTTTTGAAATTTTGTCTGCTTTTAGTGAACGCGCTTCGTGACTTTGGATTTGTTTACCAAACGCGCTAACATACCTTAAGGGAAAATTTCGGCAGTTGCTGTATGGTTAGTGAGAAAGTCCATATTGCAAATGTACGGTCCCTTACTAGACGTCCGAAATCGTTTGTAAAATTTGCGGACGGCGTACGGTCCCTTACTAGACGTCCGAAATCGTTTGTAGCGGCAGGGGCCGGACCTACCGGGAAGTCATCAAATGAACTTTGTCGAACATTCGGTATCCGTCTTACAAAAAGAATCTGATTTTGGTCATTTTTCCGCTGTCCCGGAAAATCCCACAAGAGAGCATAAGCAATCATATTGCTATTGGACTAAACATCACGATAGGGCCTTATCTCGAAAACGGAAAATATTTAGAAGCCGAAACTCGGTGAGCGTAGGTTTGGCATAATGGGCAGTTGGCTCCGAACAAGATGGCGTCTAGACCTCAACAGTTTTTGAGTTATGGGCATTTATCTGGGATTAAAGGTCCAAAATTAAAATAGAGAAGAGAAATTATTTTTCCACTTCACGTCAAAGTCAAGGAGCCTCCGGTGTCAATAAAATAAGAACCAGCCATTTATCTATCATCATTTAAGAGAAATCGTATAATGACAGATTGGTGATGTTCATGGATAGGTGTTTTTTTTCAACGGTTACAGATCCAGTTGCAGGTTGTTCTTACGTATCTTTTTAAAGTGTGCTGCGGAGCTCTGCGAGATTTCTGTGATTTTCTATGATTTTCTGAAATAACACACACTCACTAAACCATCCGTAAATAACTCAGTTCTTAACGTAAAGACTTAAAACTCAGGATTCTGTAAAGGCATACCCCAATCAGGATATGAGTTTATTTATAGCTTCCTGTGCCAACCGGAAGTGCCTTAAATGGTGTCACAGTGGCAGTTTCCCAGGGTTAAAAAGGTCAGATCTTTTCAAAAATTCATATGTGTGATTAGGCAACCCCCATAAACTGTAAGTCAGTCATTTCTCCCAACAGATGTCAAAGAAAAGCTCTCTCTCACACACACACACAGAAACACACACACAGCAAGGATGGAGTGACAAAGTGCAGTGCTTAAAGACACACAAAGCCTACAATGTCATTTCCATATTCTCTAGGCCATGCCGAGTTCAACAAGATGCCCCGCTTGACCGTAGCTCGCTCGGTCTAAGCACAGCGACCATTAGAAAAGTAGGCCCAAAATGAAGGCTGGCCCTCAATGTCATTTGCTTTTGGGTGACAGTGAGAGAACCGTTAACTTAACCGGAATTCTTAACTTAAAGACTTAAAACTCAGGATTCTGTAAGTGGCTATATCAATCAAGACATGTGTTTACTTACAGCTTCCTGTGCCAACAGGAAGTGCCTTTAATTGGGTCACACTGTCTGTTTTGAAGGGTTAAAAAAGTCACATCTCTCCAAAACTTCATATGTGTGACTAGGTAACCCTCCTAAACTGTAAATCAATCATTTCTCCCAGCACATGTCAAAGAAAAGCTCTCACACACACACACAGCAAGGATGGAGTGAGAAAGTGTGGTGCTTAAAGACACAGAGAGCAGGCAATGGCATTACCATAATCTCTAGGCCGTGCCGAGTTCAACGAGATATCCCGCTTGACCGTAGCTCGCTCGGTATAAGCGCAGCGACCATTAGAAAAGTAGGCCCAAAATGAAGCCTGCCCCACAACGTCATTTGCTTTTGGGTGACAGCGGCAGAAATGTTAGGTTTAGAAGGACAACTCAACCACAGGAATGTTCCTAAGGTCCTCCCGATCTGTGCAAGCCTAACCTTGACCGTGTGGCATTAACCCTTAACAGTTAAAAGAAGGTGTTTACTTCAAACAGTTTGCATTGACTTCTCTCCCCAAAGGAATACATTGCCTGCACCTCTAAATTCAACCTGAAGCCTATGTGGGTTATTATGAATGTTTTATGAATCTGTCTTCTATGATAGTCCATCAGATCACTATGAGGTCTACCTGTGCCAATTCTAAGCTTCCTGAAGCAACCGGAAGTGGTTGAAATCACCTTATCAGTGTTGATCCATACACTGCCTGCAGTTTGATAGACATAGTGCATTCAACCCTGTGTAGATCAGTCAAATCTTAACTTAAAGACTTAAAACTCAGGATTCTGTAAGTGGCTATGTCAATCAAGACATGTGGTTACTTATAGCTTCCTGTGCCAACCGGAAGTGCCTTTAATTGGGTCACACGGTCTGTTTTGAAGGGTTAAAAAAGTCACCTTTTTAAAACTTCATATGTGTGACTAGATAACCCTCCTGAACTGCAAATCAGTCATTTCTCGCAACAGATGTCAAAGAAAAACACTCACACACACACACAGCAAGGATGGAGTGAAAAAGTGCGGTGCTGAAAGACACAGAGAGCAGGCTATGGCATAAACATAATCTCTAGGCCGTGCCAAGTTCAACGAGATATCCCGCTTGACCGTAGCTCGCTCGGTCTGAGCGCAGCGACCATGAGAAAAGTAAGCCCAAAATGAAGCCTGCCCCACAACGTCATTTGCTTTTGGGTGACAGCGGCAGAACTGTTAGGTTTAGAAGGACAACTCAACCACAGGAATGTTCCTAAGGTCCTCCCGATCTGTGCAAGCCTAACCTTGACCGTGTGGCATTAACCCTTAACAGTTAAAAGAAGGTGTTTACTTCAAACAGTTTGCATTGACTTCTCTCCCCATAGGAATACATTGCCTGCACCTCTAAATTCAACCTGAAGCCTATGTGGGTTATGAATGCCTAATGAACCTGTCTTCTATGACAGTCCATCAGACCACTATGAGGTCTACCTGTGTCGATTCTAAGCTTCCTAGAGCAACCGGAAGTGGTTAAATTGACCCAAAAGGTGTTTTGATGTACATAACCTTCAAAGTTGAAAATGACTACATTCAACACTGTGTAGATCGTAGATCAGTCAATTCTTAACTTAAAGACTTAAAACTCAGGATTCTGTAAGAGAATACCCCAAGCAAGATAAGTGTTTACTCATAGCTTCCTGTGCCAACCTTAAGTGCCTTTAATTGGGTCACACTGTCTGTTTTGAAGGGTTAGAAAAGTCACATCTCTCCAAAACTTCATATGTGTGACTAGGTAACCCTCCTAAACTGTAAATCAGTCATTTCTCCCAGCCCTAAATTCAACCTGAAGCCTATATGGGTTATGAATGCCGTATGAAGCTGTCTTCTATGACAGTCCATCAGACCACTATGAGGTCTACCTGTGTTGATTCTAAGCTTCCTGGAACAACCGGAAGTGGTTAAAATCACCCTAAAAGTGTTTATCCATACCCTGCCTGCAGTTTGATAGACATAGTGCATTCAACCCTGTGTAAATCAGTCAGTTCTTAATGTACGGACTTAAAACTCATGATTCTGTAAAAGCATACCCCAGTGAGGATATGTGTTGACTTATAGCTTCCTGTGCCAACCGGAAGTGCCATAATTGGTGTCTCTTGTGCTGTTTCGAGGGGTTAAAAAAGTCAGATCTTTCCAAAACTTCATATATGTGATTAGGCAACCCCAATGAACTGTAAATCAGTCATTTTTCCCATAAAATTTCAAAGGAAAACTAAATCACACACACACACACAACTTGGAAGTAAGGACCCATTGGGGTGCGTAGGGACATACACTGCCCACATTAGTTAACCTTGTTGGAACTTTTAAAGAACCGTCAGACCTAGAGTTCCGAAACTTTAGAATCCTGTTCTAGACCTCAGGTCGATAGTGCGTGGTGAGTTACGTGGCTCTAGAAGGTTCTCGGACCGAGAAACAGCCTCGTACATTTGCAATGACTTCAATTCATTTTTTAATCACGAAAATGACAACATTTAGAAATGTCCCCGAGTCGCAAGACTAGGTGCATTGCGACCGTCTCGGCCCATATAGACAGACCCCAACGTTTCTGTCCGATAGCTCATTCAAGGACCCCGTAGCAAGTCATGGAAAAAAGTGGATTTTCAGCACCAATTAGGGTTCTGCTCGGACACCAAATGACCGATCGAGCCGAAACTTGGGATTCGGGGTCGCCTCACATAGGCCTACACATAACATAAGAAATGGACCCACAGCAAGAAAGTAACTACGTGTTTTATGTTTTTTTTATGGTTTGAACCGAAGGCATTGTGAATTTTGGGCCAGCTCTGAAGTATGTGATAGTTGGCTACTAAACGAGTTTGAAAAAGTGGGTTTAGTGTCAGTTTGTATCAGTTTGGTGTCAGAATGATATCTAATTGACTGATGGACGGTGACTTGCTGGTGACTCTTGTCCATTTGCAATATGTTTAAACAGTGAGGTACCATCACCAAAGTGACATTCGGAAATCAACCCTAATGAGCCACTGAGATGAACCAGAATCACTGCCCAGCCATCCCGAGTTCATCGGGCCAGTCAATTTCACATTCCTGCAGGATTTTTATAGCATGACAAATTCGTGATGGTACCTGCCCATTGAACCATATTGCAAATGCACAGTGACTTTGCAAAAGTAAGAAAACATAAAAAATGGACATAATGAAATCACCATATTTTTATTTTTGGGTTACCAGTTGCACAACAATGCACGTGCATTTGCAATATGATTCAACATTGAAAAAACATCACCAAATGGACATTATGAAGTCAACACAACGAGCGATGGAAAGGAGCAACTTTCACTGCCAGGCCATCCTGTGTTCACCAGGCCAGTCAATTTAGCATTTCTGCAGGATTTTTGAGCATTTCAAATTTCTTATGGTAAATGCCCATTGAACCATATTGCAAATGCATGTGCACTTGCAATATGATTCAACAGTGAAAAAACATCACAAAATGGACATGATGAAGTCAACACAACGAGCGATGGAAAGGAGCAACTATCACTGCCAGGCCATCCCGAGTTCATCTGGCCAGTCAATTTTGCATGTCAAATTTCATGTCAAATTTGCATGTCAAATTTCTTATGGCATTTGGCCCCCCAAAAAAGTGACTTTTGACTTTGACTTTTGACTTCCTATGAAATCATATTGAAAATGGACAAAACATATTCCTTATGCGCATGTAAAAAAAAATAATAATAATTATAATAAAATAGGACAAAAGTATGTTGATACAGTTCTTATACGTGTGTAATTGACACAAAATTAGAAAGAATTTCGAAAAATGGTCCAGAAGGCACTTTTTTAAGGGTTTGTGAAGTTTTTTACAAAATTTGGACATTTTTGACTTTTGACTTTTGACTTCCTATGAAATCATATTGAAAATGGACAAAATATATTACTTATACGCATGTAAAAAATAAAAATAATAATAATATAATAAAATTGGACAAAAGTGCATTCATACAGTTCTTACACATGTGTAATTGACAAAAAAATCGAAAGAATTTCGAAAACGGTCCAGAAAGCACTTTTTTAAGGGGTGATAAAGTTTTTGACAAAAAATTCATTTTTTCAAAATGTTGCTTTTGGATGTTGACTTGGGTTACATTTCCAATATGAAAAACCAAGGTGGAGCAGATTCGCCACCTGTTGGATTTTTAAAGTGTTACAACTGGCAATTGCCATATGGCATTTGCAATACACTTTGGATGAATCAATGCCGAATTAGGTGGTATTGGACAATGTGTATATGGTTTGTCCGATGCCAATGACATCCCATTCATTTTTGTCCAATACAGGGGGGTATTCCCTTACAAAAGTAACTATTTGGACATAAATGAAGGACATTACCGAACAAAACAAGGGGGAATCCTGTGGAAGGGGGAGTCCTGGGAGTGCATTCCGATGAAGATCAGCAAAGGTAAGTGAAGATTTATAATGCTATTTATGAATTTTGTTGACTGCATAATATGGCGGATATATTTGTGTCTTGATTGGGTTCTGAGCGCCGACGATTATTGCATGGTGTGCTTTATCTGTAAAGCTTTTTTGAAATCTGACACAGCGGTTGCATTAAGGAGAAGTGCATCTAAAATTACATTCATAACAGTTGTATCTTTTATCAATGCTTATTATGAGTATTCCTGTAAATTGATGTGGCTCTCTGCAAAATCAAAGGATGTTTTGGAACTTCTGAACGTAAGGCGGCAATGTAAACTCAGATTTTTGGATATAAATATGAACATTTCCGAACAAAACATACTTGTATTGTGTAACATGAAGTCCTTAGAGTGTCTTCTGAAGAAGATCATCAAAGGTTTGTGACTAATTTTATCTATATTTCTGCTTTTTGTGAATCCTCTCTTTGGCTGGAAAAATGGCTGTGTTATTCTGTGAATAGGCACTCGCCTAACATAATTGTTTGGTTTGCTTCCGTCGTAAAGCCTTTTTGAAATTGGACACAGTGGCTGGATTGACAACAAGTGTATCGTTAAAATGGTGTAAAATACATGTATGTTTGAGGAATTTTAATTATGAGATTTCTGTTGTTTTGAATTTGGCCCGGATATCCTGGAAGGATAGTTAGTCTTTAAAAGAGCTTTCCTCACCATCTTAAATAAGCATGCCCCATTAAAAAAATGCAGAACTAAGAACAGGTATAGCCCTTGGATCACACCAGACTGACCTTGACCAGCACAAAAACATCCCTGTGGCGTACTGCATTAGCATCGAATAGCCCCCGCGATAATGCAACTTTTCAGAAAGTTAGGTACCAATATACACAGAGTTAGGAAAGCAAAGGCTAGCTTTTTCAAACATAACATAAACATAAACTCCAAAAAGGTCTGGGACACTGTAAAGTCTATAGAGAATAAGAGCACCACCTCCCATTTTCCCACTGCACTGACGCTAGGAAACAGTGTCACCACCAATAAATCTACAATAATCGAGAATTTCAAAAATTATTTTTCTACAGCTGGCCATGCTTTCCATCTGGCTACCCCTGCCCCGGTCAACAGCTCTGCACCGCCCACAGGAACTTGCCCAAGCCTCCCCATCTCTCCTTCACCCAAATACAGATAGCTGATGTTCTGAAACAGCTGCAAAATCTGGACCCCTACAAATCAGCTGAGCTAGACAATTTGGACCCTCTCTTTCTAAAATGATCCGCCGTAATTGTTGCAACCCCTATTACCAGCCTGTTCAACCTCTCTTTCATATCGTCTGAGATCCCCAAGGATTGGAAAGCTGCCGCAGTCATCCCCCTCTTCAAAGGGGGAGACACCCTGGACCCAAACTGTTACAGACCTATATCCATTCTGCCCTGCCTATCTAAGGTCTTCGAAAAGCCTAGTCAACAAACAGATCGTTGACCATCTCATATCCCACAGTACCTTCTCCGCTGTGCAATCTGGTTTCCGAGCCGATCACGTGTGCACCTCAGCCACGCAGACTCAGTAGCCTCGGTTTTTCTAATGACTGCCTTGCCTGGTTCACCAACTACTTTGCAGACAGAGTTCAGTGTGTCAAATCGGAGGGCATGTTGTCCGGTCCTCTGGCAGTCTCTATGGGGGTGCCACAGGGTTAAATTCTCGGGCCGACTCTTTTCTCTGTATATATCAATGATGTTGCTGTTGCTGCAGGAGATTCCCTGATCCACCTCTACACAGACGACACCATTCTGTATACTTCTGGCCCTTCCTTGGACACTGTGCTGTCTAACCTCCAAACTTGCTTCCATGTCATACAACACTCCTTCCGTGGCCTCTAACTGCTCTAAAACACTACTAAAACCAAATGCATGCTTTCCAACCGTTCCCGGCCTGCACCCGCACGCCCGACTAGCATCACCACCCTGGATGGTTCCGACCTAGAATATGTGGACATCTATAAGTACCTAGGTGTCTGGCTGGACTGTAAACTCTCCTTCCAGACTCATATCAAACATCTCTAATCTAAAATCAAATCTAGAGTCGGCTTTCTATTTTGCAACAAAGCCTCCTTCACTCTCGCCGCCAAACTTACCCTATTAAAACTGACTATCCTACCGATCCTTGACTTTGGCGATGTCATCTACAAAATAGCTTCCAATACTCTACTCAGCAAACTGGATGCAGTTTATCATAGTGCCATCCGTTTTGTTACTAGAGCACCTTATATCACCCACCACTGTGACCTGTATGCTCTAGTCGGCTAGTCCTCGCTACATATTCGTCGCCAGACCCACTGGCTCCAGGTCATCTACAAGTCCATGCTAGGTAAAGCTCCGCCTTATCTCAGTTCATTGGTCACGATGACAACACCCACCCGTAGCACGCTCTCCAGCAGGTGTATTTCACTGATCAACCCTAAAGCCAACACCTCATTTGGCCGCCTTTCCTTCCAGTTCTCCGCTGCATGTGACTGGAACGAATTGCAAAAATCGCTGAAGTTGGAGACTTTTATCTCCCTCACCAATTTTAAACATCTGCTATCTGAGCAGCTAACCGATCGCTGCAGCTGTACATAGTCATCGGTAAATAGCCCACCCAATTTACCTACCTCATCCCAATACTGTTTTTATTATTTTATTTTTCTGCTCTTTTGCACACCAGTATCTCTACCTGCACATGGCCATCTGATCATTTATCACTCCAGTGTTAATCTGCTAAATTGTAATTATTCGCCTACCTCCTCATGCCTTTTGCACACAATGTATATAGACTCTTTTTTTTCTACTGTGTTATTGACTTGTTTATTTTTTTACTCAATGTGCAACTATGTGTTGTTGTCTGTTCACACTGCTATGCTTTATCTTGGAAAGTTCGCAGTTGTAAATGAGAACTTGTTCTAGCCTACCTAAAAAAATATCCCTTGGCAACAGTACTGTAGACTACTTTATCACAGACCTCAAACCAGAGTCTGTCAGAGCCTTCACAGTCAGCCCATTAACACTTCTCTCAGACCACAGTAAAATCACAGTGTATCCGGGAAGAGTGGAACTCAACCATGAAGCACCAAGGCCCAATACATTGCATGCTACTTAACAGGCTTATAGATGTAGTGCAAACAATACAGAAATCTACCAAAAAAGCAATTAGTCGCCAAACAATACAATCCTTCCTGGACAACTTTTTTTACCTTAACCTTCTCCTACATCAATGAAAAAGAAACGATAAGATAAGATCGATAAGATAAGATCAAACCAAAAATAATAAATAATGAAAAATGGTTTGATAATGATTGCAAAAATCTAAGGAAGTGATTGAGAAATACTGTATATCTAATAAAGAACACAGAGATCCAGAAATATATGCCTTTATTATGGGTAAACACTGAAGGAATACAGGCACACCATAAGAACAAAAAAGGAACAGCACATTAGAAATCAGATGCATGTAGTTGAGGTATCCATAGAATCAAACCACAGTTGAATAAATTAAACATACCACATTTACAGCAATATAACAAAGAAACCTGAACAAAAATACACTGCTCAAAAAAATAAAGGGAACACTTAAACAACACAATGTAACTCCAAGTCAATCACACTTCTGTGAAATCAAACTGTCCACAGGAAGCAACACTGATTGACAATAAATTTCACATGCTGTTGTGCAAATGGAATAGACAACAGGTGGAAATTATAGGCAATTAGCAAGACACCCGAATAAAGGAGAGGTTCTGCAGGTGGGGACCACAGACCACTTATCAGTTCCTATGCTTCCTGGCTGATGTTTTGGTCACTTTTGAATGCTGGCGGTACTTTCACTCTAGTGGTAGCATGAGACGGAGTCTACAACCCACACAAGTGGCTCAGGTAGTGCAGCTCATCCAGGATGGCACATCAATGCGAGCTGTGGCAAGAAGGTTTGCTGTGTCTGTCAGCGTAGTGTCCAGAGCATGGAGGCGCTACCAGGAGACAGGCCAGTACATCAGGAGACGTGGAGGAGGCCGTAGGAGGGCAACAACCCAGCAGCAGGACCGCTACCTCCGCCTTTGTGCAAGGAGGAGCAGGAGGAGCACTGTCAGGGCCCTGCAAAATGACCTCCAGCAGGCCACAAATGTGCATGTGTCTGCTCAAACGGTCAGAAACAGACTCCATGAGGGTGGTATGAGGGCCCGACGTCCACAGGTGGGGGTTGTGCTTACAGCCCAACACCGTGCAGGATGTTTTTCATTTGCCAGAGAACACCAAGATTGGCAAATTCGCCACTGGCGCCCTGTGCTCTTAACAGATGAAAGCAGGTTCACACTGAGCACATGTGACAGACGTGACAGTCTGGAGACGCCGTGGAGAACGTTCTGCTGCCTGCAACATCCTCCAGCATGACCGGTTTGGCGGTGGGTCAGTCATGGTGTGGGGTGGCATTTCTTTCGGGGGCCGCACAGCCCTCCATGTGCCTGCCAGAGGTAGCCTGACTGCCATTAGGTACCGAGATGAGATCCTCAGACCCCTTGTGAGACCATATGCTGGTGCGGTTGGCCCTGGGTTCCTCCTAATGCAAGACAATGCTAGACCTCATGTGGCTGGAGTGTGTCAGCAGTTCCTGCAAGAGAAAGGCATTGATGCTATGGACTGGCCCGCCCCGCCCATTCCCCAGACCGAAATCCAATTGAGCACATCTGGGACATCATGTCTCGCTCCATCCACCAACGCCACGTTGCACCACAGACTGTCCAGGAGTTGGCGGATGCTTTAGTCCAGGTCTGGGAGGAGATCCCTCAGGAGACCATCTGCCACCTCAATTACCCCAATTACAGTATTGGAAAAAATATTATTGGAAAAACTATTCACTCTGAAACCCAAAAAAGCATGTGGTGCTGATGGTATTTTAAATGAAATGATCAAATATACAGACAACAAATTCATATTGGTTATACTCAAACTGTTGGAAACAAGGATTGATCACACCAATCTAGAAAAATGGAGACAAATTTGAATCAAATAATTACAGAGAACTTTACAGCAACTTCGGGAAAATTCTCTGCAGTATCATTGTCACGTTCTGACCTTAGCTCGTTTGTTTTTGTCTTTGTTTTAGTATGGTCAGGGCGTGAGTTGGGGTGGGCAGTCTGTTGGTTTTTCTATGTTGGTTTTTGAGTTTGGCCTAGTATGGTTCTCAATCAGAGGCGGCTGTCAATTGTTGTCCCTGATTGAGAATCATAATTAGGTAGCCTGGGTTTCACCTTTGGTATGTGGGTGTTTGTTTCGTGTGAGTGTTTGGGCCACACGGTACTGTTTCGGTTTTGGTAAATTCACGTTGTCATTTATTGTTTAGAGTTCTGAGTTTGAATTAAACATCATCATGAACACTTACCACACTGCGCTTTGGTCCTCTTCTCTTTCTCCCGACGACAACCCTTACAATCATAAATAGCAGACTCATCCTTGATGAACATAATGTCCTGAGCAGAAGCCAGATTGGATTTTTACTGAATTACCAAAACAGACCACATGTACACCCTCCACACTCTAATTGACAAACAAGTCAAACAAAACAAAGGCAACATCTACTCATGATTTGTAGACTTAAATAAAGCATTTGATTTAATTTTACAATCTTTTTTGTATAAAGAAATAGAAAGTGGTATTTGAGGGAAAACATTTGATGTTATTAAATCAATGTACACAAAAAAAATGTGGTGTTTAAAATTGGCAACAAGCAAACATATTTATTCTCTCAGGGACAATGAGTGAAACAGGGCTGCTCAATTAGTCCAACATTATTTAACATCTACATTAAGGAATTGGCAAAAACATTAGAACAATCTGCAGCACTTGGTCTCACCCTACATAACACTGAAATCAAGTGGCTGCTGTAACCAGATGACCTGGTGCTGTTATCTACCATTGAGGAGTAACAGCAGCACTTACATCATCTGCACAGACCTGGGCTCTGACAGTTAACAAAGAAAAAAGGAATATAATGATTTTGCAAAAGAGGTCCAGAAGTCAGGAAAGCAAATATAAATTATATTTGGACACTGTTCTATTAGAACCCACCAAAACCTACATGGACAAAATATCAGCAACACAGGTAGCTTTCACATGACTGTGAATAAGCTCAGCAACAAAGCAAGAAGAGCGTTCTATGCCATTAAAATGAACATTAAAATCGACATTCCAATTAGAATCTGTCTGAAAATGTTCCAATCAGTTAAAGAACCAATTGCTCTATATGGCAGCGAAGTATGGGGTCCTCTCTCTAATAATGATTTGACCAAATGGGAGAAAAATCCAATCAAAGTACTGCATGCAGAGTTTTGCAAGAGTGTATTGCAAGTACAATAAAAAGAGCAGAATTGGGCCAACAACCCCTCCTTATTCGAATTGAAAAAAGAGCCATCAAATTTTACAACCATCTAAAAACAAGCAACCCCAAAACATTTCATTACACAGCTCTAGAGTCAAGAGATGAAACAAGAGAAGAGTCCCCTCGGTGAGCTGGTTCTGAGGCTCAGTTCACTAACCCAAACCAACCCCAGAGAGCCTCAGAACAGCACTCTCTATGGCCCGTCAAAATGATCACTAATACAAAATATATCACTTATTGGAAAGATACACAGTAAAATCACCGGTGTTAAATTCACTGTGTCAAAAGTGATCGACTCCCATAGAGTTGTTATAGCAACTGGCAGTGCCAAATGACACCTAGCATCAGTGCTGATAACTGGTGTTAATTGCTAAGGTGTACAATTTTACTTGATTAGTGTAGACTTTTACTCAGTAAGTGTAAACGGCATCATAACCCTGCCCATGAATTCAGTTTCTGCGTTCACATTTCATATTTTCTCGACGTCATTGTTGGATCAACAAAATCTAAATTTATTCCACGCAACAGTGAGTTTGAAACAATTATTTCACATATATTATTTAGCTATTTTGATACATGGTTGTCAGACTGCAGTGTAACGTAAAAAGCCTCACAGTTTTGATTGTGTGTGTGTGTGCAGCTAATGTCAGAGTTACTTGCGTTTCACTTTTTGCAAGTCTTTGCTAGATAGCTAGCATACTAACTAACTAGCTTGCCCCTGTCCTGTGCAGTTCGTCTGCTCCACGTGGTGGTTCCATGGGAGCGTGTCTCATTTCAACACCAAGCTTTATTCGCCTCATGCTAGTTTGTTCTCTTTATTTCGGCTGCTTACTATTTATTGAGGACTAATCTGATTAAGGTGAGTTGTCTATTTAGCCAAATTATAACTGCATTTTTGACTTGTGGGTGATGCTTATAGATACGTAAATATTGTGGCCGTTGCATCGGCAGCTAGCTAGTCTAGCTAACTGCGTTTCCCACTCGCTTTATCACCAGTTGATATTGGCAGTCTTGTAAGACTGCTCCAAGAACATGACCATATAATAGTGACTACCTGGAATTATGAGTGTATTTTACTGGACTAATTAGGCCATCAATATTTCGGGACAATGAAAGTGAGTTGAATATTCTGTTTGATGTAGTTTGGGACCTGCTTCAAGTAATATCAGACAAGTTGTGGTCATGATCCAATAATTTCATAATATACTTTGAAATTATCATTGCTAAGTAAAGGAGTATTGGTGAAAATGTTTGTAGTTATCCTTATATAATGTGGCATGATTGAAATACAAATGTAATGCTTTTTCATCCATGTTGGCCTTATCTCATACCTTTAACTACTTTCAGACCTCGTCATGCTGATCAGGGTGAAATTCAATGGTGAACAAAAATATGTCAAGATCATTGACCTGACACTTGAAAACCTTTTGGTTGGAGGTACACTTTTAATTTGTGATTGGAAATAAATGTATTGTTTTCAAACCAGTCAGTTTGATTTCTATTACCATTAAGATTTGCAATTCTAATTGTAGGTTGTTTTTTAAATGTTTGTCACAGCTTTCCTGAAATTTGAAACGCTTACTAATGTATCAGAGGCAAGGCTGTATGATGGGTCTGGAACTGAAGTTGATGGGGCTGTGTTTGAGGAGGTGGTGACACGACCAGATCTTGGTGTTTTCAAGCTCACACTGAACAATGATGCTAAAGGTATATGCTGGTTTTCATGTCTTGGTTACTTGTGGCATCACTTTCAATATAACCATACATTTGACATGCCTGTATTGTCATCGTGTATTTCAGAATCTTCGCTGATGAGTCCTGTCTCTCACAGTTCTGTGATGGGTGGTTCAGACCATGAGACGGTTGATACAATCATTTTGAGCAAGGATGGAAGCCCGTCATGAAAGCGTCAAAGATCTGATGACGAAGCAAAAAATGTACGTTTGTAATTCATTCTTGAATTCACTTGGCATCAAATGGATTTTTCTTTGCCTTTTTTTTACAGCGAATAGAGAGCATAGTGAAGAAAAAGCCTGGTGGAGAGGTTGTCATCAAGGAATAACCCAAAACTAGCAGCCTGACTGACTGCACCAGACGAAAGATGATCAACATTTATTTTTATTTTATTATTTTTTTTCACCTTTATTTAACAAGTTAGGCTAGTTGAGAACAAGGTCTCATTTACAACTGCGACCTGGCCAAGATAAAGCAAAGCAGTGTTTCGGCGATGACAGAGACCGATGGGTGAGTTTAAAGGAAAGATTCATAATGAAAATGGTTGAGCATTACTTGCTCCCATATCTGCTGAATGTTAAAAATGACTTCTGTATGAGTATCTCAGTCACATAATTGGTTAGGCTACTGCTGACCATCCACTGCTATCGGTAGAAGATTTCTCTTGTATCAAACTCGATGGGCATGATACTGATTCAAGAATCACTCCTGATATTTAGCTGACTGGGGACCAATGCTGCTTGTGAAGATTCTGATTGCTGTCTAAACATAACATTATATTCACGTCAGAAAATGACCACCACGCAGTGTGAGAGAAACGTTTACACAAGGCATCATCTCCTTGTTCCAATACCAGAAAGGATCCCTACACCGCAAATTGATATGTACAGTGGGGCAAAAGTATTTAGTCAGCCACCAATTGTGCAAGTTCTCCCACTTAAAAGATGAGAGAGGCCTGTAATTTTCATCATAGGTACACATCAACTATGACAGACAAAATGAGAAAAAAAATCCAGAAAATCACATTGTAGGACTTTTAATGAATTTATTTGCAAATTATGATGGAAAATAAGTATACATTATTAATTAGTAATTATTAAACTGCGTTTAATTCGTCTGGTATGGTATCTGAGCAAATGGAACTTGATTATTTGTTTTTTCTTTCAAGATTAGTAACCATGTTAATTTTCTTAAAGGAACATTATTACGACCCGAAATAGTGGAGAATGGTACCTCTCGTATTGAATCAAAACCATTCAGAGGAATTTAGCTTCATCAGAGAAAAGGCCCAATCAACTATACTCTGGAGGGCAAACTGCTGAGAGGCAGTCCAGTCTATCCACTGAGTGAAGACCAGTGCCGAGAGGACATTTATCTTATGAAGCATTCTTCTGATGAAGAAACAGTCAAACAGAAGATGAAATTGACCTTTGAGTACAGGAAGAAGATTACCCACGACCTGAGTAAATGCCCTACCATCCTAACTGAATTTCCACGCTTTCTGGATGTGAAGGGCTTGTTAAGATAAAAATAAAAATAAAAGTTTTAAGTTGCATAAATTGCGTTTATAGGTTGGCCAGTAATAGTAGTTCAATAATTGTGTAGAGTACTTTCTAAGTAGCATTGAAGTTTATTTAGATTTTTTTGTCATACACAGTAAATTTGAAAGTGTTACATTTAACACTGTCAGAAAGTACATATGGTCCCACTCGACACAGAGTAAAAAGTACACTGATGAAAGTGTTACATTTCTAGTGATGATTTAACACTGCACTACACTGGCCGGTGTTGATAAAATGTCACCCTAAGAGGTAATCAACACTTTGAGTGTTATAGTGACACTCACTAGTCTTGATGTAGGGTGACTCCTATTAGAGTAAAAATGTGTTCACTCTATTCAGTGTTCAAATATTTACTCTTCCCTCATGTAAATGTAAATTATATTTTGTAAAAGCACTTGGAATTTTACAATAAACTCAAGCAAAGCTGTTTCAATATTCAAATATGTTTATTATGACCAAACCATAAATCCCAGCCCTGGCTTAAACTGTTATCAAGTGAGAGTAGAATGTACTCAAAATAATCCTCTGCTCCATATGACATGAGCAAATCAATAGGTTTGTTGGAAAATGCTGACATTTACATTAAAAACATATGTTTCTCACTACCTAACTATAAGTATCAGCCCTGGCTTAAACTGTAGAGGACAATGTAGTCAAAAAAATCCCTTGCTCCATATGACATGAGTAAATTAAAAGGTTTGTGGTACATGATGTCATTTACAGGAAATACATTGCATGGTGGACTTCGCTTCAAAAAAACTTTAAATGCATGCAAATGATCATCTAAACATACGTAAGGTTTCAAGACCTGACCCAACCAAAAAAACATTTTCCACTTTCATAACAATAGTCTTAATTTTGTAAAATATTGGCATTTCAATGACTACTTCACCACATATGACCAAATCAAGACGATATTCTGTACCATGGGGCTTTACCCATTTAACTGACAAAACATGTGTGTGCGCTGACACATTCAACTTGGCAGCAATCTCATGGCCTTCTTTCACGTCATTGAGCCTTGACATCTTTCCTGGACCTATAGCTAGTCTATCCTGGCTGAACGTTTCCCAATTTGAATGTTTCCCAATTATATGCCATGTAATTTTGGTGTTATTTGGCTACGGTCATAGTGACATTCTTCAAACTCTTCAGTTGCTTTTTAAAGAAATTATGTTTTGCCCTGTAGCGCATAGACCATGAGTGAAGAATGGGCACAATATTCCTTATAAAACGAGGATGTTGTATCATGAAGTGATGATTCGGTATCAGATTTCTATCAGGAAACAAATACTTGAAAAGCCTATGATTTTCAGCAATTAAGTGCTTCAGATAGATAGTCATGCCCTCTGTTAGTATAGGAGAAAACACTATTTACAATTTGTAGTAGTAACAGAATCCGCTGGCAGTATTTATCATCTTCCTGTACCAGATCACCAAATATCAAAGGCAAATAACGGAGAAGACACTAAGACTGAATAGCATTTAGACTCAAATCATTGCTCCCATCATCCAATTTGAGTGCAGGTGGACGATTCCACCTCTCTGTGTAGCCATAGTTAAATGAATGAACTCTACTGTACATGTAACGCCCTGACCTTAGAGAGCCGTTTTATTTCTCTATTTGGTTAGATCAGGGTGTGATGTGGGGTGGGCATTCTATGTTTTGTTATGGTTCTCAATCAGGGACAGCTGTCTATCGTTGTCTCTGATTGGGAATCATACTTAGGTAGCCCTTTTCCCCTCCTTTCACTGTGGGTAGTTGACTTTGTTTGTGGCACTTAGTGTTGTTTAGTTGGTGTCCACTTGTTTAGTTGGTGTCATGCCGAAATAAAAAGTCATGTACGCTCACAACGCTGCGCTTTGGTCTTCCTTCAATGATGGCCGTGACAGTACACATCTTTAGCAGTCACAAAGTTGGCTTGTATGTACAGTAACAGAAGTTTTACCTCAAATTGTGCAACTCCTTCTAAAACGTCACGCATTACATCAACAGAAACATTCTCAGTAGTTTTGGAAGATGGACTATATATGAAGAGACATCCTCTCTTTTCTAAAGAGAAAAATGCATTGCAAATTCTACTCTTTTATGACTTTGAGACTGCTAATCCAATTGGGATCAAAAAAGTGTATTCACAAGTTGGGATATATACTTTAGTTAGAGAAATGTTACCCCAAAGTTTAATTCAATTTTGGTAAATATTCACTTATGTGCTCTTCCATACCCAGGACCTTAAAACTTATGTATTTGATGCCATTCTTGAGCCAATAGTAAGTGATTTGAAAGTGCTTGTGACTGAGGGTATTGAAGTTCCCTTCTTCAGTGGTCGTATACATGGCAGTATTGTCCAAGTAACTGGCGATAATCATTGCCTGTTTGGTTTTGTGGAATCATTTAGTACTTTTTATTGTTGCCGTTTTTGCCTCACTGAATTTTCAAACTGTGTTCTCGGAGGATGACCCAAGAGTGACTTTGTCAAGTGAACAAAACACATGCCATTGTCAAACTATTCAGTCAAACCCAACACTACCTCATGTGAAGCATGCTTGCTTATTGAACTCTCTGCAGTACTTCAAAACTAAACTCCATCTTTAAAATTATGCCCTGAGTTAAACATGCCACTTCTGTTTGGGTTCTTCAAAATTGACTGCAATGTCCGGAGAATTGGAACGTAAGAAAATGATCATAAGTTCCAGTAGTGTTGTTTCTTATATTGTCATATCTAACACCAAGGACTTTCTCAACTGGTTGAACTTTTTCCCATTTTTGCATGAAATAAGCACTTTGTTTTGAAACAGAATTCAACAATGTGAAAGGATTTTCAATATCCTGAAAAAATTTTTTCTGACAGTTTCTGTGTCTTTTGAAGATATACAAGTAAGAGCGGTCGCTTTAGCTTGACCCTGTATCTCTTGAACTACTTCTTCCACGGAAGATACAAAACTATTTACAGGCGTCTGACCTACACCCGCAGCCCGCATTTGGGCTATAGCAGACGCACACATATCAAGTGTGTTCTTGTTAGATATTGGTACAACATGGTTACAACTAGAATTTGAAGGAAAATCAGCATTACTTGGCTAATTATCAACGGCTGTATTAGCATCCAAGTTAGTGTTTAACAAAAGCCTCCGGAATGTGCCGAGGTCAAATGCTTCCTAAAGACTGAAAATGTACCAAATACACAACAATCTGCTTGACCACATTTTAGTCTAAGTTCTACCAGGGCACATTCCATGCATCAACTTGATGCCTCACGAGCAAGTTGGTACTTCCATGACTAGCATGGCAAACAAAACAAATCATCATAACTTAATCAGCATTAGTGCAGGAGTCTATCTCTGAGCTCAGCAACCCTTGGAGTCTCCTTAACCTTCCCAATGTCTATGTTGTACACAGTTGTCTGTATGAAGGTCTACATGTTGCTCAGCATTATATTGTAAGCCGAACCAAAAACAAAGTGAGTCTTGAAAAGCTCATCGAGGGCACCAAGAGGCAAGGCTCACTTGTCCAGGATGATGAAGTAAGCATGGATGCTGCTCTTCCTGGTCCTGACTGCAAGAAGATATGGTTGGCGGCTCTGGTAAATCACATCAAGGTGCTCCTGGATATTGGTTCCTGCCTGAACACCATCATTAGTTCATCATAACGGCTGCAGCTGTCCAAGAATAAGAATGCCAATACAAAATGGTAAATTCAGTGACATTCAAATTTCAGAGTTATTTGAAATATACATGATAAATTATGATCATCTAACCATCAGTATTCGTGTCAGATAATCATCAACTGCAGATTCTGCCATCTGGATCAGCTCACATGAGTGTCTTAGCATGATGATATTTTGCTTGAATGTAGTTACTCAGAGTTTGAGTAAATCACCAGCCTTACAGTACATGGTGGAAGACTATCCGACCACTGTGAATGATAGAAAACTGTGGAAAACACTGAGTAGGTACAGACTCAGTGAGCACAGTCTGGCCATACAGGCCGGTCATCACAGGCAAACCTGGCTGCCCAGAGAGGATAGGCTGTGCTCACTCTGCCCCCGGGGAGAGGTAGAGACAGAGCTGCATTTCCTGTTATATCGTGACAAATTCTCAGACCTAAGAGAATCTTTATTTTGCCACATTATCAAACAGTAGAAATCATATTTATTGGGTGAAAAGCCTAAATGTCCAGTTTTGGAGGCCAAATATGTGTCCTCTTGCCACAACCTGAGGGACAAACATTGAAAATTGAAATGCAATGTAGTGTCAATAATATTTGCCGTTGTTTGGCTTTTATACCACGCCATGTGGCTTTTCAGTCATGTTGAGACTGGCCTACTACTATTGCTTTAAAACCTGTTTGGGATAGGGGGGATAGGCATTTTCATGTTCGGATGAAAAGCGTGCCCAGAGTAAACCTCCTGCTACTCAGGCCCAGAAGCTAATATATGCATATTATTAGCAGCATTGGATGGAAAACACTCTGAAGTTTGTAAAACTGTTTGAATGATGTCTGTGAGTATAACAGAACTCATATGGCACGCAAAAAACGGAGACAACCAGGAAGTGGGAAATCTGAGGTTTATAGTTTTTCAACTCATTGCCTATCGAATATCCAGTGTCTATGGGGTCATATTGCACTTCCTAAGGCTTCCACTAGATGTCAACAGTATTTAGAACATTGTTTGAGGCTTCTACTGTGAAGGACAGGGGAATGAGAGCTGATTGAGTCAGGGCTCTGCCAGAGTGGCATGAGCTGATCACGTGTGTACACGTGAGAGTGACCTGCGTTCCATTGCAATTCTTAAGACAAAGAAATTCTCCGGTTGGAACATCATTGAGGGTTTATGTTAAAAACATCCTAAAGATTGATTCTATACATTGTTTGACATGTTTCTACGAACTGTAATGTACCTTTTTGAACTTTTCGTCTGAACTTTCGCCTGGACTTGCCTGCGTTTGGATTTGTTTACCAAACGCGCTAACAAAAGGAGGTATTTGGACATAAATTATGGACTTTATCAAACAAAACAAACATTTATTGTCGAACTGGGATTCCTGGCGGTGCATTCTGATGAAGATCATCAAAGGTAAGTTAATGTTTATAACGCTATTTCTGTCTTTTACTGACTCCACAAAATGGTGGATATCTGCATGGCTTGTTTTTGTGTCTGAGCGCCGTACTCAGATTATTCCATGGTTTGCTTTTCCGTAAAGCTTTTTTGAAATCTGACACAGCGGTTGCATTAAGAAGTATATCTATAATTCTGTGCATAATAGTTGTATCTTTTATCAATGTTTATTATGAGTATTTCTGTAAATTGATGTGGCTCTCTGAAAATTCGCCAGATGTTTTCGAGGTACAACATTACTAACCATAAAGCGCCAATGTAAACTGACTCCTCACTGTGGCTGGAAAATGGCTGTGCGTGTTTTTGTGACTAGGCTCTGACCTAACATAATCATACGGTGTGCTTTTGTTCTAACGCCTTTTTGAAAGACATTTATCTTTAATTTGGTGTATTGCACTTGTAAATGTATGAAAGTTCTATTTCTAAAAAATATTTTTTAATTTTGCGCTCTGCTTTTTCAGCAGAATGTTGTCGAGGGGTTCCGCTAGCCATAAGAAGTTTTTAATGTATTATTATTCTTATGAATATTGTTGTTGTAGTTGCTGTTAATGATAATCACATTTCCACTACTACTACTACTACTACTACTATTATTATTATTGATGCCTTTTGCTGTTGGTCCCACCATTGTTGTTATACATTACATGACCAAAGGTTTGTGGACACCTGCTTGTCGAACATCTCATTCCAAAATCATGGGCATTAATATGGAGATGGAGTCCCCTTTGCTGCTATAGCAGCCTCCACTCTTCTGGGAAGGCTTACCACTATATGTTGGAACATTGCTACAGGGACGTGCTTCCATTCAGCCTCAAAACCATTAGTGAGGAAAGGCACGGATGTGGGGCGATTAGGCCTGGCTCTCAGTCGGCGTTCCAATTCATCCCAAAGTTGTTCGATGGGGTTGAGGTCAGGGCTCTGTGCAGGCCAGTCAAATTCTTCCACACCGATCTCAACAAACCATTTCTGTATGGACCTCGCTTTGTGCACAAAAGCATTGTCATGCTGAAACAGGAAAGTGCCTTCTCCAAACTGTTGCCAAGTTGGAAGCACAGAATCATCTATAATGTCATTGTATGCTGTAGCGTTAGGATTTTTCTTCACTGGATCTAAGGGGCTTAGCCTGAACCATTATTCCTTCTCCATCAAAGTTTACAGTTGGCACTGTGCATTTGGGCAGGTAACCTTCCACTGGCATATGCCAAACCCAGAATTGTCTGTCGGACTGCCAGATGGTGAAGTGTGTTCTTTAATGGAAGCCTCTCAAACATAATCCAGGTAGAATCAAGATTTCCCCAGGATAGCTGTTTAGGCACCTTGCTTTTTTCAATCTTTACTAACTAACAACATGCCACTGACTTCGAGTAAAGCCAGAGTGTCTATGTACAGTGGGGCAAAAAGTATTTAGTCAGCCACCAATTGTGCAAGTTCTCCCACTTAAAAAGATGAGAGAGGCCTGTAATTTTCATCATAGGTACACTTCAACTATGACAGACAAAATGAGGAAAAAAAATCCAGGATGGTTGTACACAGAGAGCTAATATTAATAATATGCATGTCAATCTCTCCTGGCTCAATGTGGAGAAGAGATTGACTTCATGACTACTTGTATTTATGAGAGGTATTGACATGTTGAATGCAGTGAGCTGTCGAGAACATACTTTGGGAGGCGCACAGTACTACATAGAGCTATGACAACTTGCAACTCTATTCCACATCAAGTAACTGATACAAGCAGTAAAAGTTTATTAAAAAATTGATTAAAAAAACCCACTTTATGGAACAGCGGGGACTGTGAAACAACACAAACATGAGCACAGACACACCCATACACACACGATAACATACGCACTATACGCACACATACACATGGATTTAGTACTGTAGATATGTGGAGTAGGGGCCTGAGGGCATACAGTGTGTTGTGAAATCTGTGAATGTATTGTAATGTTTTTAATATTGTATAAACTGCCTTAATTTTGCTGGACCCCAAGAAGAGTAGCTGCTGCCTTGGCAACAGCTAATGGGGATCCATAATAAATACAAATCACTCTAGAGAACGAGTTTCCACTGCTCCAGAGTCCAATGACAGCGAGCTTTACACCACTCCAGACGACTTTTGGCATTGCGCGTGGTGATCTTAGGCATGTGTGTGGCTGCTCGGCCATGAAAACCCATTTCACGAAGCTCACGATAAACAGTTATTGTGCTGACGCTGCTTCCAGAGGCAGTTTGGAACTCGTTAGTGAGTGTTACAACCGAGGACAAATTATTTTTATGCGCTTCAGCACTCGGCGGTCCCGTTCTGTGAGCTTGTGTGGCCTACAACTTCACGGCTGAGCTGTTGTTGCTCCAAGACATTTCCACTTCACAATAACAGCACTTACAGTTGACCACCGCAGCTCTAGTAGGGCAGAAATTTGACGAACTGACTAGTTGGAAAGGTGGCAACCTATGACAGTAACATGTTGACGGTCACCGAGCTCTTCAGTAAAGCCATTCTACTGCCAATGTTTGTCTATGGAGATTGAATGGCTGTGTGCTCGATTTTAAACCCCAGTCAGCAATGGGTGTGGCTGAAATAGCCAAATTCACTCATTTTAAGGGGTGTCCAAATACTTTCATATATACAACATATGTATACTTTGACAATCTAAGTCATTTAACTTGCCATGTTAAAAGAGTCTCCTGAATTTAATTGAATTGAGAGAGAAACCAACCTCATTCCCATTACAATGATAACACCTGCCATGCTGCACAGTTGGTATCAGCTTAATCTCTGTCGAGAGTTTAAGATGGTCCCCATCCCCTTTAATATAGCAGAGGCCGTTCTAAAGGGATCGTTGGTGCTGATTAAAAGATGATAGAGATGGGAAGAGAGTGAGGGGAGATAGTGGAAGAGAGATGGGAGAGGGGCTGAGAGCAAGAGGGAGTGAAAGGCGAACGAGAGAGAGAGAATGAGAGGGAGAGGGATCGAGGGGAAGTAGGAGGACGGAAAAGAGCAAGTTGTGTGGAACATCTGATCTAATTTACCTTTACGTCTGACAGCGAAGATGGGGAGCAGGAGTCTCAGACTGAGAGCTCCCGGTTCTGAGGGGAATAGACAATCAGTTACAACGTGGCTAAATGGCACAGCAGCACATTGGTAGTACACACACCTCAACCACTACATTTGACGCTGGATCACAGGCTTTTAAACCAAAGAAAATCCCTGTTGTTTTTCATCGCTCCATCTCGTTACCTTTCTCTCTCCACTGGCATTCTATTTATATTTTATACTTCCCCACCGGTGAGGTGAAAACATGCATGTAAGCGTATGTGCACACGCACACACGCACACACACAAGTTCTGTACTGTATGCTCCCACAATTACACACACACTCCTACTTTATTGGTTGGATGCACATCGTATACTGCAGGATCTGATACCAACCCCTGACCTAACCCTATGGCTACCAAGCTATACTGTACATTGTGCGAGTAAACTGATGGGAAATGTGTTGTTGTTTAATTCCTTTCATCATACCATAGCAAAGGAATGGTGGGTAACACTACGGATTGAAGGACTGCACCACGAGTCAAACTTAAATGATTAATTACAGTTAATTCATTAAGAAAAAAAGATATAGTTGGTTTTATGATATGGCTCGCTTTGCTTGCTCACACTAATACACACTAATACATGACTACCTCTCACTCCAATAATGATACACAATACCTCAACTAATATGGATTCCTGTGTACCCCATACAGTATATCTCAGGAATTCTGCAAAACCATCAAAGTACACATTACATCACCCTGTTATCGATTGTGCTGTGCTCGCTGGCTGACTATTAGTCACCTTAAGCCTTGTAGCCTCCTAGCCCCAGACCTGTAGCCAACTCTCTTCTCCCCAGTCATCTGTAGCTTGGATTGGGTTGTGGTACCTGACTATTAGCTGTTAGCCTTGTAGCTAGACTCAGACCTACAACTAGACCCAGAAGTGCAGCCAACAGCCAACTCCATTCTCTCCAACTGTCCGCTGCTTGTATTGGCCTGTCAGGAGGATGTGAAAGAGTACTGCAGGGCCAGGGCAGCAATTATCAAACTGGCAGCTACTGATAGCAGCCAGCCACCAGACAAAACAGGGCCATATGATATTACCTTCCTGTGTAATCTATCATTCTCCTTTTACAGCCCCATGCTCCTTGCACCTTGTTTTCGTGTACTTGACATGTCCAATAGTGTTCAGCTTCTAGTACATATTCCTAATATAATTACTATAATGTTACTCTTACCTTCATGTGTGCTCCATGCTTCTCGCTGTAGAGCCTTATGCTCACTTCACCTTTTCTATCACATTGGGCAATTTAGTCTTCAACTAATTGTGCAAATAAATTTGCTTGTGAATATTTGGTCACCATAATAGCTGTTAGGATTATCCTTCCGGGTAATCTATCCTTTTACTGTTGCAGTTCTTTTCTCTTTGCACCTTTGCGCGTATGTTAATAGAAGACTTGTACAATTGTGGTCAACGAGTAACTTGTTCTTCAAATTACCCCGAATATGTTAGAATAACTCAATAGCTGTTAGTAACAGCTGTTAGGCCTACTAACGTCCGTAACTATTACTTTACATATGCCCCAACACATACACTTAAACAATGACCTATCCATGACAAAAAAACACACTGTATAGGACAATCATTGTCAAGCCATGCATATTTTTGAGTTTGGGACAATGAGGTTCTATCTGCATTTTTGTCAAAATGTTGTTATTTGACATAGCCTTGTTCTGTTCAATGTTCTCGACCTAGAAAGTACCTCAAATTCCCCCAATTCATGTTCAAAATAATACACGATTAATATTGTTTTCACCATTCAAACCAATGAGGGTATAGAACTTTAAAGCCAATTATCTCAGAATCATCTTTTTGCGAAAAGAAACTTCTAGTCCCAAGCTCTCGAATTGTCTATCAAAAGGGCAGTTTTTCAATTGTTATTTAGGATAATATCCTGATACCCGTCAAGTCAATTTACATTTTGAGTGAAGTCTGAAACTCTGCCCATCACAATGGTTGCTTCTCTCAGTGAAAGCAGAATAAGATAATTCTGCTATGGCTCACAGCTCTGTATCTGATTAGCGTGATGTGATCTAGCACTAACTTCCTTCCAGCTGCTCTCGAAAGTCCTTAATATTGATGTTATTAAATGATCAATGGCATGTCAAAATGACTAACAGAATTAGGCCAAGAAGTATAATATGCTAATTCCCATCAAAATGCCACTTTTGATTACTTTGCAAATATGCTGCTGGCTCTGTGCTAGGAAGGAAATCTCATTATAAGAATGTATCTCTAGCCTACACCTTGATATACTGTAGGTTTGTCTGTTGAATGTTAATGCCATCGTCTGGGTATAAATGAACTAATCTATGGAGATAGAAGTTATCTTTTCCATCAGTACTCTATCCTTCCTTCTGACTAACACTCACTCTCGTCTTAGTTTCAATACAATGTATTTACCGGTATTATACAGGCATGTAACTCTTTCGCCATAATTTAGAGTTATATATTTTGTAAAAGATTACAGTGTTACGTTCTGACCTTAGTTCTTTTGTTATGTCTTTGTTTTAGTATGGTCAGGGCGTGAGTTGGGTGGGTTGTCTATGTTCGTTTTTCTATGATTTGCTATTTCTGTGTTTGACCTGGTATGGTTCTCAATCAGAGGCAGCTGTCAATCGTTGTCCCTGATTGAGAACCATATTTAGGTAGCCTGTTTTCTATTGTGTTTTGTGGGTGATTATTTTATGTATTCTGTTGTGTGTCTGCACCAGCCAGTACTGTTTTCGGTCGTTCTCTTTGTTAATTTTGTTATTTCCGTGTTCATTTAATAAATATGGACACATACCACGCTGCACCTTGGTCCTCCTCTTCTTCCACCAACGACAGCCGTTACATACAGAATATAAGTCAGTTCTGATTTCTTTCCCTTTCTTTTGTGTACGCAACCAATAAACTTAGATTTTTATTGCTCCATCTCACTTGTTTTGTCATCTGTCAAACAGTAGCTCACTTACCAACTGAAATTATATGATTCATTGAGGTCTCTTCTACCCCCAGCCCTGGGGTAGAAATGGCAAATGTTATGACCGCTAGACCAGGGGTTTTCAAACTTTTTGGCGCCGGGGACCCCTCTAAGGTTTGAGTAAATGCATACAGTCATTTATACATACATATTATAGAGATGTGTAGTACCAGTCAAAAGTTTGAACACACCTACTCATTCAAGGGTTTGTCTTTATTATTTACTTTACTTCAAAACTATGGAATCATGTAGTATCCAAAAAAAGTATTAAACAAACAGTAGCCACCCTTTGCCTTGATGACAGCTTTACACACTCTTGGCATTCTCTCAACCAGCTTCATGCGGTAATCACCTGGAATGCATTTCAATGAACAGGTGTGCCTTGTTAAAAGTTAATTTGTGGAATTTATTTCCTTCTTAATGCGTTTGAGCCAATCAGTTGTGTTGTGACAAGGTCGGGTGGTATACAGAAGATAGCCCTATTTGGTAAAAGACCAAGTCCATATTATGGCAAGAACAGCTCAAATATGCAAAGAGAAATGACAGTCCATTACTTTAAGACATGAAGGTCAGTCAATCTGAAGCTCAACATCAACTGATAAGAGGAGACTCAGGCCTTCATGGACAAATTACAGCAAAGAAACCACTACTAAAGGACACCAATAAGAAAGTGAGACTTGCTTGGGCCAAGAAACATTAGACCGGTGGAAATCTGTTCTTCGATCTGATGAGTCCAAATTTGAGATTTTTGCTTCCAACCGCTGTCTTTGTGAAACACAGAGTAGATGAACGGATGATCTCCGCATGTGTGGTTCCACATGGAGGAGGAGGTTTGATGGTGTCGGGATGATTTGCTGGTCTGTGATTTATTTAGAATTCAAGGCACACTTATTAACCAGCATGGCTACCACAGCATTCTGTAGCGATACACCATCTCATCTTGTTTGCGCTTAGTGGGACTATCATTTGTTTTTCAACAGAACAATGACCCAACACACCTCCAGGCTGTGTAAGGGCTATTTGACCAAGAAGGAGAGTGATGGAGTGCTGCATCAGATGACCTGGCCTCCACAATCACCCGACCTCAACCCAATTGCTCAGCTTCTGTATGAACTATTTGAAGACTGTTGGAAAAGCATTCCAGGTGAAGCTGGTTGAGAGAATGCCAAGAGTGTGCAAAGCTGTCATCAAGGCAAAGGCTGATTACTTTGAAGAATCTAAATTTGTTTAACACATTTTTTGGTTAGAGAAACCGTTGAATGAGTAGGTGTGTCCAAACTTTTGACTGGTACTGTATGTATGTACATGTGCAAGGCAAGGCCATTTGATATACTATAATATATGCAATTTGATATAATACTATTCTATACTCTGGACACAACTACAAATCACTTAAACACGCTTCTTCTCAATGGGAGGGATATGAATCATTGAGTGATTAGCTTAGATCGTATAGATTCTTGTTTATATGTTAATACTCTACCGCAGTATGTTTCACTGTACTCTACATAAAACTTAGTGCCTTGAAAAGATTGATAGGGTCTTAGCCAAATACTCTTGTCAGTCAGCACAGTGCGCTTTCATTGTGGTTCCCTAGACTAATGTAGAAGTTATCACCTTTAAGAGTAAGTCTGTACTAACACCAGGCACCTTGATTAGCTGTTCCCTCTCTGCCTCAGGGCAATAAAAAACAACATAAATGTTCCTGATCCACAGAGTCATTAGAATAGGTTTGATTACACCACAACCACCATTTTGCCTCCCTGCTACACCATTTTTCCAGCCAGCACTACAAGGTGATGAAATATTCGATAAAGGAGAGAGGGAGAGATGGATTGAGGGAGAGAGGGAGCCAATTATATCTGGAGGGCTTCGGATGGGAGGGGGGAGTGAGGGAAGAAAGGAGGGGGAATATTCAAATACACTGGTCTTCTCTCCTCTCTCCTTCCAGGAGTCAAGAATTATCAGCATTAGGTTAATATAGAGCCTTTGGGGAAGGATACAGGGCTTCGGCTAGTGCACAGGGATCTACTTCTGAACACCTTAAATATGCCTCCTCTGGCATGAATATAACCCATACTTCTTCCATGGAGATAAATACCCTACATTTCCTCTGGTTGGAATATGAATACTAATGCCCAAAGGGATGGGGCAGCAGAGCAGTAGGTAAATTATAGTGCTAATGTCCTGTTGAATAGTCTAATAATGTGATATGAAGTGGACAATAGCCCGGGGCTTGTATTAACAAAGCATCTCAGAGTAGGAGTGCAGATCTAGGATCAGGTTCCATCTCTCGATGTAAGAAAAATGGCCCAACATGAGCTCCTGCTCTGAGACTCTTAAGGATATGCACCCAGGGTTGTTTGACTATGGGAAGACAATGTTCTAATACTGTATTGATTTGAATGAATCCCTATGGTTTAACTCCACAAGGCTCCCAGGTGTTCTAATATTGTATTGATTTTAATGAATCCCTATGGTTTAACTCCACAAGGCTCCCAGGTGTTCTAATACTGTATTGATTTGAATGAATCCCTATGGTTTAACTCCACAAGGCTCCCAGGTGTTCTAATACTGTATTGATTTGAATGAATCCATATGGTTTAAATCCACAAGGCTCCCAGGTGTTCTAATACTGTATTGATTTTAATGAATCCCTATGGTTTAACTCCACGAGGCTCCCAGGTGTTCTAATACTGTATTGATTTGAATGAATCCCTATGGTTTAACTCCACAAGGCTCCCAGGTGTTCTAATACTGTATTGATTTGAATGAATCCCTATGGTTTAACTCCACAAGGCTCCCAGGTGTTCTAATATTGTATTGATTTTAATGAATCCCTATGGTTTAACTCCACAAGGCTCCCAGGTGTTCTAATACTGTATTGATTTGAATGAATCCCTATGGTTTAACTCAACAATGCTCCCAGGTGTTCTAATACTGTATTGATTTGAATGAATCCCTATGGTTTAACTCAACAAGGCTCCCAGGTGTTCTAATACTGTATTGATTTGAATGAATCCCTATGGTTTAACTCCACAAGGCTCCCAGGTGTTCTAATACTGTATTGATTTGAATGAATCCCTATGGTTTAACTCAACAATGCTCCCAGGTGTTCTAATACTGTATTGATTTGAATGAATCCCTATGGTTTAACTCAACAAGGCTCCCAGGTGTTCGAATACTGTATTGATTTGAATGAATCCCTATGGTTTAACTCAACAATGCTCCCAGGTGTTCTAATACTGTATTGATTTGAATGAATCCCTATGGTTTAACTCAACAAGGCTCCCAGGTGTTCGAATACTGTATTGATTTGAATGAATCCCTATGGTTTAACTCCACAAGGCTCCCAGGTGTTCTAATACTGTATTGATTTGAATGAATCCCTATGGTTTAACTCAACAATGCTCCCAGGTGTTCTAATACTGTATTGATTTGAATGAATCCCTATGGTTTAACTCAACAAGGCTCCCAGGTGTTCGAATACTGTATTGATTTGAATGAATCCCTATGGTTTAACTCCACGAGGCTCCCAGGTGTTCGAATAATTTATGCATTCCGATTTAGAGACACAGATGTACCAATCTTCTCCTCAGCTGAAAAAAAGTAATTGAAACCCAAAACACCCCTTTTAGACATTGATTACATTTGCATTATATATTTCAGCAAGCAAACACTGTTTCTCATCTTGAAAACAAACAGTAATTTGCACCCACCATTTTATTATTAGATGGAAAAGTGTCATGATAGTCTTGATATTGATAACTAGAATGTGAGGTGATGTTACAATAACTAAGATCTTTGCTGGCTAATATAGCAATCAATGTATGTATATGAGTCTAAGTAAGAATTTTTACCACTTTAATCTCATAGTGGCAATCTACCTCTGTGCAGACAAATCTAACATGACACTTGGCTAACACATTGAGAGAAAATAATTTTAAATTTGCTAGTTTGTTTGGTAGTCTCATGTATAAAACATATAAAACATACAGAATAGTAGCGTGGAGATGATACCAGTATTGCGATACTCGTTAGTATCGTGGCAAGGAAACAAAACACAAAGCAGATTTATCTTCTTTAGGGAAACAGTCCTCATGTTGGAAACAAACATCATTTTGTTTTATCTAGAGTCACATTTATTTATTTTCCAAGCTATAGCACACAATATTTTACATACAGTAGTTTGTAAAGAACCAAAAAGTTTGGTCTGCTTCTTGTTATAATTGTTGCTATGGAAAAAATATTATGATACCGGTATTGTCACAGCCCTGCAGAATGGAGTTTAAATTCAGCTAGTTAGCAACACAATTTACCTCAGTCAGTGGCCACTAACTATCTAGCATGATAATGTTCTCATTGACGACCCTGGAGAGCAGCTTTTAGTCAACAGATATCCTCTGCCACCCTACATCATTATACTGTGTATCGTTGCGTGTGTGTGTGTGTGTGTGTGTGTGTGTGTGTGTGTGTGTGTGTGTGTGTGTGTGTGTGTGTGTGTGTGTGTGTGTGTGTGTGTGTGTGTGTGTGTGTGTGTGTGTGTGTGTGTGTGTGTGTGTGTGTGTGTGTGTGTGTGTGTGTGTGTGTGTGTGTGTGTGTGTGTGTGTGTGAGAGAGAGAAAGAGAGAGTGTATTGTGGTATGTTTATTTCCATTTATGCTGATCCCTCAGCCATGTCAGCAATTTGACACTCTCACAGGAGGTGCATTCCGACAGTTCCGCATCTGCCAATGTACTGTGCGTGTCTGTGTGTGTGCGTGCGTGTCTGTGCGTGTCTGTGTGTGTGCGTGCATGACTTTGTGTGTGTGTGTGTGTGTGTGTGTGTGTGTGTGTGCGTTTTACGCCTGTGGGTAGGTGTGTATTGGAGTTGGAGGCACAAAAATTAAAATCTAACAAACAACAAAAGCTTAAAATGAGGCTCAGTATTGTCAGTATTCACCCCCACCCCTCCACCCCCCACCCCTGCCGTACAGAATAGAGAGAATGTGTTAAAAAGGAAGAAAAAGCCTTATTCTCTCTTCCACAAGCTAAGAGCTCTTAATTCACACTCACAGGATGAGAAACGGAGAGGAGAAAGTGTTTAGAGAATCAGAGCACTAGCATGGTGTTGCAAGGTGTCAGACATTTTCAAAACCATTCACCACACGGCTTTCACCCCCCCCCCCACCATTCACTACACTGCCTTCATCCGCCCCATCCCCACAGAGAATGAAAGCCTGCCAGGTGGACAGATGTAGCCCAGATTATACCTCTTCAAGAGTTGGCAGTCATCAATGAGCTCTTCAATCACCAGAGATCCTTGAGCTTCTCAGCCGCACAAGAGGGGAAGTATTGTGTCCACATAGTTTGGTGGTTGAGGGAAACTGTGGCTTCCCAAGCCCAGGTCTGAGGAAAGGAACTGGGTAGCGGAGAGGGGAAGGTGTGGGGTAGGTGGAGGATGTGGGGCCAAAGCCATGTGGCTAGCTAACAGATGGAGCTGTGTATACAGTCTGGTTCATAATTATTGTCACCCTTGATAAAGATGAGCAAAAAATAATGTGTACAAAAAAATAATACCAATATTGAGCAATAATGTAAACAAAGGTTTTTGAGGAATTATATTATTTTATACTAATATAATTGCTCAGAGAAAGAGATTTTGTTTAACTAGTAATAAAAACATCTAAAAAAGATCGGACATCATGTTTTCACTGAGCCTGTTTCAATGAGATTGGAGAACACGTTGGGAGGAATCTTAGACCAATCCTTCAGAACCTTGATATCCTTCGCCGTCTCTTATGGACTGCCCTCTTCAATTCAAACCACAGGTTCAAGTCTGGAGACTGAGATGGCCAGTGCAAAATGTTGATTTTGTGGTCAATTAAGCATTTATTTCTGGGTTTTGATTAGTTCTTAGTGTTATTGTCTTGCTGGAGGAACATCAACTTGTGGTCAAGTGTCAGCCTCCTGGCAGAGGCCACCAGGTTTTTGGCAAAAATATCCCGGTACTGGGTAAAGTTCATGACACCTTTGACCTTAACAAGGGACCCAGAACCAGGGGAAGGTAAATAGCCACAAAACATCAAAAATCCACCACCCTTTTCTATATATGCTCTGTTATTCAATGCTAAACCCACCACTGGTGTGTGTGGTCAAAAAGCTTTTTTATCATATCATCTGACCAAGTACCACCGGGAGTTTGGATTGGCAGGATTGGCACTTGGTCGATTGAAATTGGTGCTATTGCAAGATAACAAGAAAATAGAGATCTTTGGCCAATCAGACCAATTACAAAGAAGCTGGCTAAGATGGCGCCGACGGAGGGCGCCTCGTCTCGAGCTCCTTCAAGACATTGCAGGTTTATATTTTTTCTAGTGTTTAAAGAAAACGTCTTACTCAGTTTGCTTATTTCATTACTTCATACACCCGGCAACTCCATTGCCTTAGACCGCATGGCGCTACATAGGGTGGTACGCTCAGCCGAACGCACCATTGGGTGCACACTGCCTGCCCTCCAGGGCCAAGAAGATAATCAGGGACCTCAGCCACCCGAGTCATGGCCTGTTCTCCCTGCTTCCCTGCTTCCATCTACCCCCAGACCATCAGGCTGCTGAAAATCCACCACTAGTCAGCTGCCTGCTCCCCCCCGCACAGTGTAATGAAACATTATGAATAAATTATCATGTTTCAAGAGGAAAAACAGCCATTTGAAGGGTTTAAACTGTATCTAGGAAATACTCAATGACACCATAGCAATAAGTGTAACATTTAAAAGAGGAGAATCAATGGCTTGATTTAATTAGCTATTTGGCATCAATCAGCCAGCTCTCATTAAACAGCCAACAAGGCAGGTTAAATCAATTTGTGAATGTCATAATGATTGGTAATGCCATTGAAGCCTGATGACTCAGGGGTAAAATGCAGCTAATCCCGATTTTCCCTTTTATTTTTCTCTGGAAAAAGGAATGCATCTATTTGTTTCTCCTACATAGAACTCCACACACACACACACACACACACACACACACACACACACACACACACACACACACACACACACACACACACACACACACACACACACACACACACACACACACACACACACACACACACACACACACACACACACACACACACCCCCACAGCCCCTACCCCCACACACACACATTGTATAGATTTGCTTTGCTATAGTGAGGCTAAAATGGATCCTGCCTGCTGTGCCTGTGTGCCTCATCCCGGGGTTACAACACATCTCATTTTGATTATTTCCTCATATATCCAGGTCCCATGGGGCATCACCAGCATATCGCAGGGAGAGCTTAGGAGTTGGTTTTTATGGGTAATTAAGACAGCAATTCCAGCACACGTCTTTTCACAAACTTCACTTTATCTAGCATCTTCTCTCTACCATTCAGGGTGTCTTCCCCTGTACAGGAACTGCTCATATAGTAGGCAATTGATTTCAAAGGGACACAAGGGAGAGAATGTATAGAACATTGGCACCTATGCCGTTGGTACAGTGCAATATGCATCTTCTTGCACCAGACGCGCTGCTATAGTTAAAAGCAATGTTCAAAGATATTGAATGTTCTATTCCAATGCTTAATGTCACAGCAAAATATTCTGTAATGTACACGTTTAGAATTAGGCTTGTGTACCGACACAGACTGTTAGTTTTGTTTAATTACAACAATGGGAATTTATTATTGGTCTGGAGAGGAGATGGAGATTCGGAATCATTACATCTCTCATACAACTCTCCAGGTGTTGAGCATCAATGCCAATCACATCATTATCCTACAGCTAGAAGTCAGAGTTGCCACTTAAATAGGCACGCAAACATAAGTGGAAGAGCAAATTCTGATTTTACTATCATGTGTCTCTCTGCTGTGTATACGTTTGTGTTAGTGTTCACTACCACATAAACAAACCCATTCCTCTCACTTCTCTAAAGATACGCAGCTTTTATACTTTATATATTTAGATGTGTTTTATCCCCCAGGAGTCAAAGCAAAAGGAGAACAACATCTCCTTAGCTCTGCTCTGCACTCCTATAGCTCATAGCTTACAGCCTTATTTATCACTTTTGTAAATGTTAATTACCAATAAACATGAGGAAAAGGAAGAAAATCGCTCTCTCTATCTCTCAAAGGGTCTAGCAGCCAATTAACCCATTCCCCTCAACATAGGAACGTTCATCACAAAGTGAGTTGCCTGATTTTCAACACAAGTGGCTATGTCATATTCAACATATTCCAAAGTGTCTCTCTCCTGTTCCCATCTGCCTCTGAGATGAGGCCATTACTGTTGTTATTATGGTAATGACGGCTGGCTTGGCTGTGTGTGTCTGTGCGTGTCTATATGTGTGTGTGTGTGTGTGTGTGTGTGTGTGTGTGTGTGTGTGTGTGTGTGTGTGTGTGTGTGTGTGTGTGTGTGTGTGTGTGTGTGTGTGTGTGTGTGTGTGTGTGTGTGTGTGTGTGTGTGTGTGTGTGTGTGTGTGTGTGTGTGTGTGTGTGTGTGTGTGTGTGTGTGTGTGTGTCTAATGGCTACAGAGAACCCCAGGCCCAGTGAGAGTATACCTGTGGAGAGATATGGACATAATTGATGCTCTGTCATGATGAAATTGATCTGTTTACATTCTGTTCTCTTGATCAATATGCAGGAAAACAAAATCTTTTGTTGGGTTTTTCCTCAAATTGGATACGTATGGATCGTGTACAAAAACCAATATGTAGGGAAATACCTTTTGGGCCCTTGTGATTAAAAGTTCAGAAGGGGGTTGTGTGACTGCTCTGGTGGTATGCAATATATTGTATGTGCTGTTTTTACAGTGGCTTGCGAAAGTATTCACCCCCTTGACATTTTTCCTATTTTGTTTCCTTACAACCCGGAATTAAAATAGATTTTGGGGGGGTTTGTATCATTTGATTTACACAACATGCCTATCTCTATACGCTTGGCACATCTAGCCACTGGGATTTTTGTCCATTCTTCACGGCAAAACTGCTCCAGCTCCTTCAAGTTGGATGTGTTCCGCTGGTGTACAGCAATCTTTAAATCATACCACAGATTCTCAATTGGATTGAGGTCTGGGCTTTGACTAGGCAATTCCAAGACATTTAAACGTTTCCCTTTAAAGCACTCAAGTGTTGCTTCAGCAGTATGCTTAGTCCCAAAGACTGAAACAGGTTTCCTTCAAGAATTTCCCTGTATTTACGCCATCCATCATTCCTTCAATTCTGACCAGTTTCCCAGTTCCTGTTGATGAAAAACATACTCACAGCATGGATGGTGGCAGGCATCATGGATGGTGATCTCGGGGTGATGAGAGGTGTTGGGTTTGCGCCAGGCATAGTGTTTTGTCTCATCTAACCAGAGTACCTTCTTTCATGTTTGGGGAGTCTCCCACATGCCTTTTGGCGAACACCAAAAGTGTTTGCTTATTTTTTCTTTAAGCAATGGCTTTTTTCTTGACACTCTTCTTTAAAGCCCAGCTCTGTGGAGTGTACAGCTTAAAGTGGTCATATGGACAGATACTCCAATCTCCGCTGTGGCGCTTTGCAGCTCCTTCAGGGTTATCTTTAGTCTCTTTGTTGCCTCTCTGATTAATGCCCTCCTTGCCTGGTTCGTGAGTTTTGGTTTTGTTGTGGTGCCATATTCTTTCATTTTTTAAATAATGGATTTAATGGTGATCTGTGGGATGTTCAAAGGATATTTATTTATAACCCAACCCTGATCTGTACTTCTCCACAACTTTATCCCTGACTTGTTTGGAGAGCTCCTTGGTCTTCATGGTGTCGCTTACTTCGTGGTGCCCCTTGCTTAGTGGTGTTGCAGACTCTGGGGCCTTTCAGGACAGGTATATATATATAGTGAGATCATGTGACACTTAGATTACACACAGGTGGACTTTATTTAACTAGTTATGTGACTTCTGAAGGTAATTGGACGCACCCAATCTTATTTAGGGGCTTCATAGCAAAGGGGGTGAATACATATGCATGCACCACTTTTCCATTTTTATTTTGTATTCATTTTAACTTCATCAATTTGGCCTATTCTGTGTATGTCCATTACATGAAATCCAAATAACATTCTATTTAAATTACAGGTTGTAATGCAACAAAATAGGAAAAATGCCAAGGGGGTCAATACATTTGCAAGGCAATGTATTATTCTTTGATCACTTAAAAAAACACTGGATCCCTGGATCATGTATATTAACACATGCCAACAGAAATATGGAGTGATTTAACAATTGCATGCAGGGCCTGTCCTTGCCGTTCTGCATAGGAGAGACCAAAAAATGCTGCTCCCGCAAAACCAGAATAGTCCCAGTAAGCAGTGACGTTGAAAAGATGCTTCAAATACGTATTTTCCAGATGTTGAAGTTAGGTTCAATTTAGGTTCTGAATGTCGTGAACATACGATTTTTGGTAAGTTTAAAATACATATTTTCCAGGATTTTGAAAAGGTATATTTTCCAGACATTGAAATCAGGCTCATTTTTGGTTCTGAATGAGAGTTGAAAATATGTCATTTATAGACGTCTATGTTTGGGCTAAATCAAGGCAGGTCCAGACCGGACCAAAAACCAATGTCCGTAGATGTGGAAATCAAGGCCCGGTCTGGACTGCACCAAAAAAAGACGTCCAAAAGGCATCGGCGTCAGTCCTTGCTTTCTGAGGAGTAGCCTACAGTGTTGCCTGAAATGTTCTTTTATGACCGCTCATCTATGTGGTAAGCCTACCATTTGTAAAACACCAAAAAAAGACATCCGCTCTGGACAAGACCAAAAAAAGACATCCGCTCTGGACAAGACCAAAAAAAGACATCCGCTCTGGACAAGACAAAAAAAAGACATCCGCTCTGGACAAGACCAAAAAAAGACATCCGATCTGGACAAGACAAAAAAAAGACATCCGATCTGGACAAGACAAAAAAAAGACATCCGATCTGGACAAGACAAAAAAAAGACATCCGATCTGGACAAGACAAAAAAGACATCCGATCTGGACAAGACCAAACAAGACAAAAAAAAGGCACCCGATCTGGACAAGACAAAAAAAAGGCATCCGATCTGGACAAGACAAAAAAAAGGCATCCGATCTGGACAAGACAAAAAAAAGGCATCCGATCTGGACAAGACAAAAAAAAGGCATCCGCTCTGGACAAGACAAAAAAGGCATCTGGACAAGACATCCGAAAAGACAAAAAAGGCATCCGATCTGGACAAGACAAAAAAAGACATCCGATCTGGACAAGACAAAAAAAGATCCGCTCTGGACAAGATCTCCGCTCTGGACAAGACAAAAAAGGCATCCGCTCTGGACAAGACAAAAAAAGGCATCACAAGACAAAAAAAAGGCATCCGCTCTGGACAAAAAAAAGGCATCCGATCTGAAAAAAAAGGCATCCAAAAGACAAAAAAAAGGCATCCAAAGACAAAAAAGACATCCAAAAGATGTTGGCTCATGCTTACTGGGATGTTGCCGACCTTGTCGGCACTCAAAGGGAGTTTATGAATGCTCATCCATGTAATAGCCCCACCTTTTGTAAAACAGGATGTTGCATTGGCTTTATTAGTCCTGAATCCTGTGACTAATCAATTTGGCTATTTATGCTATGAATATCACCTCTCCAACTTTATCGTGAGCCTATTTGCAATGTGTTTACACAGCGGAAAACGCAGAAGTGTTTTCTTTTACGCTATGATCAGCTTGTTAAGAATTGACAGATATAAACTAGAAACCACTGATCATGACAATGGGGTGAAACTCCGGGACAACAGCTGTGACTGTCCATTGCATATTGTCCATTTTACTTTGACCTGTCCTTTTTTTTAGGATATGTTGTTTGTTAACATGACAGGACGTTTTGGGGGGATTGGGCACCATTTAGCTTAAGCTATTTGATTGGAGAAACCTGCATGATATAAAAAAGTGTCCATCTCATGACATCACCCATTTTATCTCCAGCCTGTAGGCTACAGAAAAGGCCACATGCTCTTTCTACCATATCCTATATTTACTACATGATTTATGTTCATTCTTTTCTGACGGAACGTTGGTGGAGCACCACATCGATGCGTCTCTCCAACAGCACCCCACAGAGGAGCGCTGGGATTGGACAAGCAAATGATTTAGCGCCCCTGCCTTTGACAAAGTGGGCACTGCTTATCACAGGGCAGCATCAACGTTCACCTAAAAATGCCACTGGTTGAGAGAAATTTTCATTGTTTTGGGGCATAATTATGTTAGGTTTTATGTGTTGTTGTTGGAAGTACGTCTTGGTCAGTTTAGCTCTTTGGCCTTGAGTTTAAGGTTATTGTCCTGCTGAAAGATTAATTCATCTTCCAGTATCTGGTGGAAAGCAGACTGAACCAGGTTTTCCTCTTGGATTTTGCCCATAAACCCATACCCATAAACTGATGCAGCCAGCACTATGCTTGAAAATATGGAGAGTGGTACTCAGTAATGTGTTGTATCAGATTTGCCCCAAACAAAAAGTGAATTGCTTTGCCACATTTTTTGCAGTATTACTTTAGTGCCTTGTTGGAAACAGGATGCATGTTTTGGAATATTTTTATTCTGTCAATTAAGTTAGTATCGTGGAGTAACTACAATGTTGTTGATCCATCCTCAGTTTTCTCCTATCACAGCCATCATTGGCCTCATGGTGAAATCCCTGGGCGGTTTCCCTCCTCTCTGGTCTTTGTAGTTAAAGCCGTGTTTGAAATGCACTTCTTATCTGAGGGACTATAAAGATAAGTGTATATGTGTGGTACAGAGATGAGTCATTCAAAAATAATGTTAAACACTATTATTGCACACAGTGAGTCCATGCAACGTATTATGTGACTTGTTTAGCACATTTGCTCACTTGAGCTTATTTGGGCTTGCCATAACAAAGGGGTTGAATACTTATTGACTCAGGACATTTCAGATATTTATTTTTCATTTATTTTTAAATATATATATATATATATATATATTTCCTCTTGACATTGTGTGTAGACCAGTGACAGAATTTTTTGTTTGTTTAAATAAGGCTATAACACAACAAAATGTGGGAAACGTCAAAGGGTGTAATGTGAATACTATCTAAAGGCACTTTTAGTTTTAGTTTTAGTTTTAGAGCAGGAGTGCTGATCTTGTCCATGTCATCTCAACCACTATGCTTCATAAAGTAAAGGTCATGTTTCAGTGGCAGCCATATGTCATTTGTTCCTTTAGGTAAAGAAGAAGATGGTTTATATTGAAGCAGAGAGGAAGCGGGGAAGAGAGAGGTTTCACTCAAAATATTTCCAAAATAATCCTAAATATTTTGGACCTAAGCTCATCGCCTGCCTTCCCGCCATTGGGACAACGTCTCCCATTGTTAGGGTGGAGACATTTCGTCATTATATAGAGATCTCTGATTGAACTTCTTGGTTTGTCTCTCAGAGAGTCTTTGGTCTTTCACATCTGTCTTGATCAGGCCTTTCCTTCAGCCACTGAATTAATACAGTACACTCCTGTGCTGTATGGACCAAGGACACGCAGCTCCTGAAATATCCATGTCAAGCATAAAAAAGATAGTAAGTGAGAGGAGGCTATAGCGGTTTCCCAAATGACCCTATTCCCTATATAGTGCACCACATTGTGACCAGGGCCCTGAGGGATCTGGTCAACTATTGCCCTATGTAGGGGATAGGGTAACATTTGGGAGGAATACTACAGTATATCGCCCAGTAGATGGAATTTTCCTTCTTATATGCAATTTTTCTGACCTTGACACGCTGTTTCTATCACTAACAGTGCACTGTAGGATTATGGTCAAATCAAAACAAAAAAATCCCTCTCAATGACCAGAGGCATGTTTGGGTTGTATGACAAGGGGAAATTGATTTTGATTGACTGCATAGATCAAATCGCCATATTCATAACATCTTCATTTTGCTTAGATGGCCTCCCGTATTAGTAGTATTTCTCTAGGGAATATAGGCTACTCTGTTCAAAGAGGATAATAATACCAACACCTGTATTACATCTTGTTATGCAACTTATCAACGTTTCATTTAGAGTGACGATTCATCATGATGCATTTTGTGATATTGCTTTAATGTCGACATTCTCTTCTGTTTGGGTGAAACACTGGTTTTCGTCTTCAGGCACATTGCTTTCATCCTCATGTGGCATCATTAGCTAGATAGATTTCCCTGGTGATATACTGAGAGGAGAAAACCTTAACGCTGGTCTCAGATCTCTAGCACCAGGAGATTGATGATACCGCCCAACACAGCTCCCCCCTCTCTCTCTCTCTCCCATTCCCTATCGCTCTCTCACACACACACACTCTCTTCCTCTCTTTTGCCCTCTCTCTCTATCTCTCTCCCCCTCTCTATCCCTCTCTCTCTCTATTTGATTTATCCCCAAACCTATAGAATAGCTTGCATCCTTTTTTCGTACCTATTTTTTTGAGTAGTGGGGGTGGTTGATTCATTCTGTTTATTAGCCTTGATCAATGTCTCTTCTGATGCTGCTGCTATTTGTTATTTGACAGAGACCACTCACTCAATCTCCCCTTTCCCCTTTTCACACACCCTCACCCTCCTTCCGTTGCTCCCTCTCCCTCTCTTCTCCCCTCTGCTCTACCTCCCCCTCCCTCCTTCCCTTGTTCCCTCTCCCTCTCTTCTCCTCTCTGCTCTACCTCCCCCTCCCTTATTCCCTTGTTCCCTCTCCCTCTCTTCTCCCCTCTGCTCTACCTCCCCCTCCCTTCTTCCCTTGCTCCCTCTCCCTCTCTTCTCCCCTCTGCTCTACCTCCCCCTCCCTTCTTCCCTTGCTCTCTCCCTCTCTTCTCCCCTCTGCTCTACCTCCCCCTCCCTTCTTCCCTTTCTCCCTCTCTCTCTCCCTCTCTTCTCCCCTCTGCTCTACCTCCCTTCTTCCCTTGCTCCCTCTCCCTCTCTTCTCCCCTCTGCTCTACCTCCCCCTCCCTTCTTCCCTTTCTCCCTCTCCCTCTCTTCTCCCCTCTGCTCTACCTCCCCCTCCCTTCTTCCCTTGCTCCCTCCCTCTCTCTTCTCCCCTCTGCTCTACCTCCCCCTCCCTTCTTCCCTTGCTCCCTCTCCCTCTCTTCTCCCCTCTGCTCTTCCTCCCCCTCCCTTCTTCCCTTGCTCCCTCTCCCTCTCTTCTCCCCTCTACTCTACCTCCCCCTCCCTTCTTCCCTTGCTCCCTCTCCCTCTCTTCTCCCCTCTGCTCTACCTCCCCCTCCCTTCTTCCCTTGCTCCCTCTCCCTCTCTTCTCCCCTCTGCTCTACCTCCCCTTCCCTTCTTCCCTTGCTCCCTCTCTCTATCTTCTCCCCTCTGCTCTACCTCCCCTTCCCTTCTTCCCTTGCTCCCTCTCACTCTCTTCTCCCCTCTGCTCTACCTCCCCTTCCCTTCTTCCCTTGCTCCCTCTCACTCTCTTCTCCCCTCTGCTCTACCTCCCCTTCCCTTCTTCCCTTGCTCCCTCTCCCTCTCTTCTCCCCTCTGCTCTACCTCCCCCTCCCTCCCTTCTTCCCTTGCTCCCTCTCCCTCTCTTCTCCCCTCTGCTCTACCTCCCCCTCCCTTCTTCCCTTGCTCCCTCTCCCTCTCTTCTCCCCTCTGCTCTACCTCCCCCTCCCTTCTTCCCTTGCTCCCTCTCCCTCTCTTCTCCCCTCTGCTCTACCTCCCCTCCCTTCTTCCCTTGCTCCCTCTCCCTCTCTTCTCCCCTCTGCTCTACCTCCCCTCCCTTCTTCCCTTGCTCCCTCTCCCTCTCTTCTCCCCTCTGCTCTACCTCCTCCCCCTCCCTTCTTCCCTTGCTCCCTCTCCCTCTCTTCTCCCCTCTGCTCTACCTCCCCCCTCCCTTCTTCCCTTGCTCCCTCTCCCTCTCTTCTCCCCTCTGCTCTACCTCCCCTTCCCTTCTTCCCTTGCTCCCTCTCACTCTCTTCTCCCCTCTGCTCTACCTCCCCTTCCCTTCTTCCCTTGCTCCCTCTCCCTCTCTTCTCCCCTCTGTTCTACCTCCCCCTCCCTTCTTCCCTTGCTCCCTCTCCCTCTCTTCTCCCCTCTGCTCTACCTCCCCCTCCCTTCTTCCCTTGCTCCCTCTCCCTCTCTTCTCCCCTCTGCTCTACCTTCCCCTCCCTTCTTCCCTTGCTCCCTCTCCCTCTCTTCTCCCCTCTGCTCTACCTCCCCCTCCCTTCTTCCGTGTGATCTTTTCTGTTTATATCAGCACTCTGTCACTTTATTTGCTTTTCTGTTCAATTTCAATCTCCCCACTATTAGCATCGATGATCTGTTCATTTCTATGGGCAAATAGTGAATAAGCTATGAAGGAATTCGGCATGAATTTAAAGTCCCTAGGTGGGTGGCTTTGGCCGTGTTCCCAAGACACCTTTTAGATTTGACACTGGTTAACATTCTCACCATTTTTTTTGTCTTATGCTGTTATGCATGTCTCCCTATGAATAGATAGAAGGAGATATAATTATCAAACTGAATATTACCTTTTAGTGAAGATGGCTGGAGAGACATTGCTTTTCCCTTTAGTCAACTTATTTTGCAGTGCTGGCAAGAGATACAGTTAATTCTGACTTAATATTTTGGGGATAAAAAAGGATACAAATGGTTGACTGTCCCAATCTTTTCCAGATACAGTGGTGAATAAAATACAGAATTGATAAAAACCAACTCACTAGCTTGCCATAATTGCAATGCAGACCTGTAGTTACATTGTAAAGGTTAATGACATCTACGTACCCTTGGTAGAGGGCATAAGTTAACATATTAGGGCCCTCTCCCTGTAAATGACTGAGTAAGAAATTAGTTAAATGTCACAGAGGGATACATCCCATATGGTGCACTACTTTTAAACAGAGCCTTATTGGCCCTGGTCAAAAGTAGTGCACTATATAGGGGATAGGAAGCCATTTTGAATGCAGCACAGGAATGCAAGTCATTATTTCAAATGAGATAAGGGCATCAGTGTAGGAAAATGAGTATTCTAATACCATGGAAAGGTCATGTCTAAAATAAACATGAGATCATACCATGCAAGCATTGCTGGTTTTTGTTGGTGGGGTGAAAAATGGATGTGTAAATGAAATGAGACTGAAGTATTGTTTTCATATGGACTCGTATTTCCTTCCATATCGCATTTACATTAATGGATAATAGGTCCAACAGTCTCGTATTCACATACTGTATTTACTGTACCAATATAAATGTAGCCCCCAGGTGTCGACCCGCAAGATGGTGCCGAGAGACACGCTCGCCCTGTTTATAGCTCCTAGTCAACTTTGTAGAATTTTAGTGTTATTTTTTACATTATTTGCTTAGAACGTTTCTTGTATTATTACCTACAGCCGAAAATAACTTTTGGATATTAGATCGCCGGTCACTCACCAGAAATTCAAGCAAAAATGTAACTTCTGTGACCTGGATCCTTTGTTTGACTCTCCCTCTCCTACTGAAAAAGAGACAGTGCCAGGTGATATATTATCGATTATATATTTTAAAAACAACCTGAGGATTGATTATTAAAAACGTTTGACATGTTTCTGTGGACATTACGGATACTATTTGGAATTTTCATCTGCGTTGTCGTGACCGCTCGAGTCTGTGGATTTCTGAACATAACGCGCCAAACAAAAGGAGATATTATGGATATAAAATAATCTTTATGGAACAAAAGGAACATTTATTGTGTAACTGGGAGTATCGTGAGTGAAAACATCCGAAGATCATCAAAGGTAAGCGATTCATTTTACTGTTTTTCTTATTTTCGTGACCAAGCTACCTTGCTGCTAGGTGTTCATAAAGTTTTGTCTAGTGATCAAGAAACTTACACAAACGCTTGGATTGCTTTCGCTGTAAAGCATATTTTCAAAATCTGACACGACAGGTGGATTAACAAAATGCTAAGCTGTGTTTTGCTATATTGCACTTGTGATTTCATGAATATAACATTTTTAGTAAAATTATTTGATTGTGGCGCTATGCAATTCAGCGTTTGTTGATGACAATTACCCTGCTAACGGGAAGTGTCAAGAAGTTAATAGGCTGGAAAATGACTATATCTTGCACTGGACACTGCCCTATCCCATCAAGACAAGATAAATACCTACAGTGGGGCAAAAAAGTATTTAGTATTTGCGCAAGTTCTCCCACTTAAAAAGATGAGTGGGTGGGGTTATATCCTTCCTGTTTGGCCCTGTCCGGGGGGTGTCCTCGGATGGGGCCACAGTGTCTCCTGACCCCTCCTGTCTCAGCCTCCAGTATTTATGCTGCAGTAGTTTATGTGTCGGGGGGCTAGGGTCAGTTTGTTTATCTGGAGTACTTCTCCTGTCCTATTCGGTGTCCTGTGTAAATCTAAGTGTGCGTTCTCTAATTCTCTCCTTCTCTCTTTCTTTCTCTCTCTCGGAGGACCTGAGCCCTAGAACCATGCCCCAGGACTACCTGACATGATGACTCCTTGATGACTCCCTTGCTGTCCCCAGTCCACCTGGCCATGCTGCTGCTCCAGTTTCAACTGGCCTGGGCCCTAGGACCATGTCCCAGGACTACCTGACATGAGGACTCCTTGCTGTCCCCAGTCCACCTGGCCATGCTCCTGCTCCAGTTTCAACTGTTCTGCCTTACTATTATTCAACCATGCTGGTCATTTATGAACATTTGAACATCTTGGCCACGTTCTGTTATAATCTCCACCTGGCACAGCCAGAAGAGGACTGGCCACCCCACATATGCTCTCTCTAATTCTCTCTTTCTTTCTCTCTCTCGGAGGACCTGAGCCCTAGGACCGTGCCCCAGGACTACCTGACATGATGGCTCCTTGCTGTCCCCAGTCCATCTGACTGTGCTGCTGCTCCAGTTTCAACTGTTCTGCCTTATTATTATTTGACCATGCTGGTCATTTATGAACATTTGAACATCTTGGTCATGTTCTGTTATAATCTCTACCCGGCACAGCCAGAAGAGGACTGGCCACCCCACATAGCCCGGTTCCTCTCTAGGTTTCTTCCTAGGTTTTGGCCTTTCTAGGGAGTTTTTCCTAGCCACCGTGCTTTTACACCTGCATTGTTTGCTGTTTGGGGTTTTAGGCTGGGTTTCTGTACAGCACTTTGAGATATCAGCTGATGTACGAAGGGCTATATAAATAAATTTGATTTGATTTGATTTGATTTGATTTGATTTGATGAGAGGCCTGTAATTTTCATCATATGTACACTTCAACTATGACAGACAAAATGAGAAAAATCCAGAAAAAAAAAAATCCAGAAAATCACATTGTAGGATTGTTAATGATATTATTTGCAAATTATGGTAGAAAATAAGTATTTGGTCAATAACAAAAGTATATCTCAATACGTTGTTATATACCCTTTGTTGGCAATGACAGAGGTCAAACGTTTTCTGTAAGTCTTCACAAGGTTTTCACACTGGTATTTTGGCCCATTCCTCCATGCAGATCTCTTCTAGAGCAGTGATGTTTTGGGGCTGTTGCTGGGCAACACGGACTTTCAACTCCCTCCAAAGATTTTCTATGGGGTTGAGATCTGGAGACTGGCTAGGCCACTCCAGGACCTTGATATGCTTCTTCCGAAGCCACTCCTTCATTGCCCGGGCAGTGTGTTTGGGATCATTGTTATGCTGAAAGACCCAGCCACGTTTCATCTTCAATGCCCTTGCTGATGGAAGGAGGTTTTCACTCAAAATCTCACGATACATGGCCCCATTCATTCTTTCCTTTACACGGATCAGTCGTCCTGGTCCCTTTGCAGAAAAACAGCCCTAAAGTATGATGTTTCCACTCCCATGCTTCACAGTAGGTATGGTGTTCTTTGGTTGCAACTCAGCATTCTTTGTCCTCCAAACACGACGAGTCAAGTTTTTACCAAAAAGTTATATTTTGGTTTCATCTGACCATATGACATTCTCCCAAACTTCTTCTGGATCATCCAAATGCTCTCTAGCAAACTTCAGACGGGCCTGGACATGTACTGGCTTAAGCAGGGGGACACGTCTGGCACTGCAGGATTTGAGTCCCTGGCGGCGTAGTGTGTTACTGACGGTAGGCTTTGTTACTTTGGTCCCAGCTCTCTGCAGGTCATTCACTAGGTCCCCCCGTGTGGTTCTGGGATTTTTGCAGCAGCTCTTTGGTCTTGGCCATAGTGGAGTTTGGAGTGTGACTGTTTGAGGTTGTGGACAGGTGTCTTTTATACTGATAACAAGTTCAAACAGGTGCTATTAATACAGGTAACGAGTGGAGGACAGAGGAGGTCTGTGAGAGCCAGAAATCTTGCTTGTTTGTAGGTGACCAGATACTTATTTTCCACCATAATTTGCAAATAAATTCATTACAAATCCTACAATGTGATTTTCTGGATTTTTTTTCTCTCATTTTGTCTGTCATAGTCGAAGTGTACCTATGATGAAAATTACAGGCCTCTCTCATCTTTTTAAGTGGGAGAACTTACACAATTGGTGGCTGACTAAATACCTTTTTGCCCCACTCTATGTAAGAATGTTCTTCATCAACTACAATTCAGCCTTCAACACCATAATGCCCTCCAGGCTTATCACTAAGCTCAGGGCCCTGGGTCTGAACCCCTCTTTCTGTAAAACTGAGTCGTGGAGTCTCTGACAGGTAGACCACAAGTGGTGAAGGTAGGCAACAACACCTCTGCCTTGCTGATCCTCAAGAAGGGGACCACACAGGGAAGCTTGCTCAACCCCCTCCTGTTCACCCATGACTTTGTGGCCACTCACATCTCCAACTCGGTCATCAAGTTTGCTAATGAAACAACAGTAGTAGGCATGATTACCAACAATGACGAGTCAGCAGACAGGGAGGAGGCGAGAGCCCTGGCACAGTTGTGCCAGGAAAATAACCTCTCCCTCAACGCCAACAAAATGAAGGAGATGATCGTGGACTGCAGGAGACAGCAGGGAGAGCACGCCCTCATCGACATCAATGGGCCGCAGTGGAGAGGGTCAAAAGCTTTATGTTCTCAGCGTGCACATCACTGACGACCTGAAATGGTCCCTTCACACAGACCGTGTGGTGAAGGAGGAGCCTCTTCAAGCTAGGGTGGCTGAAGAAATTAGGTTTGAGTTACCCAAGCCACAGCCTGTTCACCCTGCTACCATCTAGATGACAGAGACCGTACATGTGCAGCAAAGCTGGGACAGAAAGTCTGAAAAACAGCTTCTATCACCAAGTCATCACTGTTAACCTCTCTAGGACGCTAGCATCCCACCTGGCCAACATCCAGTGAGATTGCAGAGCGCCAAATTCAAATACAGAAATACTCATTATAAAAATTCAGAAAACAAAACATATTTTACAGATTAACTTCTTGTGAATTCAACCACGGTGTCAGATTTCAAACATGCTTTATGGCAAAAGCATACCTTATGATTACTTGAGAACATAGTCCAGTAGACAAATCATTACAAACAGTAACCAGCCAAGTAGAAGACTTACACAAGTCAGAAATAGAGAGAAAATGAATCTCTTACCTTTGATGATCTTCATATGGTGGCACTCAGAAGACATTTAATTTACTCAATAAATGTTCCTTTTGTTCGATAGTCTCTTTATATCCAAAAACCTCTGTTTTGTTTGCGCGTTTTCTTCAGTAATCCACAGGCTCAAACGCAGTCAAAACAGGCAAACATAAAATCCAAATTGTATCCGTAAAGTTCATAGAAACATGTCAAACAATGTTTATATTCAATCCTCAGGTTGTTATTAGCCTAACTAATCGATAATATTTCAACCGAGCAATAACGTCGTCAATATAAAAGGTAAACAAGAAAGGCACTCTCTCTGGTCACGTGCATGAAAAAGCTCTGTGACGTGTTAGGGTCCACTCATTCCGACTGCTCTTACTCTCTCATTTTTCAGAAAACAAGCCTGAAACAATTTCTAAAGACTGGCATTAGTGGAGGGCATGGGAACTGCAATTTGAGTCCTAAGTCAATGGATACTGTAATGGCATTGAATAGAAAACTACAAAACCAAACTACTTCCTGAATGGATTTTTCTCAGGTTTTTGCCTGCCATATCAGTTCTGTTATACTCAGACACTATATTAACAGGAAACTTTAGAGTGTTTTCTATCCAAATCCACCAGTTATATGCATATCATAACTTCTGGGCCCGAGGAACAGGCAGTTTAATTTGGGCATGCTTTTCATCCAAAATTCTGAATGCTGCCCCCTACCCTAGAGAAGTTAAACAGTTACCACTAGCCTGCCTCCGCCCAGTACCCTGTCCTGAACCTGGGTCACAGTTACTTGCCGGCTACCATCCGGTAATCTACTGTACACCTTAGAGTCTGCTGCCCTATGTGCATAGAGTTATTGAACAGTGGTCACTTTAATAATGGGACACTAGTCACTTTAACAATGTTTACATACTGTTATGCCCACTTTATATGAATATACTGTATTCTAGTCATGGATTATTCTATATAACTACTGCTGTACACCTTTTCCATTCATATACAGTAAATACTGTCTATACACCCCATCATACAATTGAAGTCGGAAGTTTACATACACTTAGGTTGGAGTCATTAAAACTGTTTTTTCAACCAATCCATACATTTCTTGTAAACAAACTATAGTTTTGGCTAGTCGGTTAGGACATCTACTGTGTGCATGACAAGTAATTTTTCCCAAAATTGTTAGACATTGTTATTTCACTTATATTTCAGTGGGTCAGAAGTTTACACTAAGTTGACAGTGCCTTTAAACAGCTTGGAATATTCTAGAAAATTATACCATGACTTTAGAAGCTTCTGATATGCTAAGTGACATCATTTGAGTCAATTGGAGGTGTAGTTGTGGATGTATATCAAGGCCTACCTTTAAACTCAGTGCCTCTTTGCTTGACATGATGGTAAAATCAAAAGAAATCAGCCAATACCTCAGAAACAAATTGTAGACCTCCACAAGTGTGGTTCCTCCTTGGGAGCAATTTCCAAATGCCTGAAGGTACCACATTCATCTGTACAAACAATAGTACACAGGTATAAACACAATGGGACAGTGCAGCCGTCAAACCACTCAGGAAGGAGACTCAGGAAGGAGAGAAATGTCCTTTGGTCTGATGAAACAAAAATATAACTGTTTGGCCATAATGACCATCATTGTGCTTGAAGGAAAAAGGGGGAGGCTTGCAAGCCGAAGAACCCCGTCCCAACCGTGAAGCACGGGGGTGGCAGCATCATGTTGTGGGGTTGATTTGCTGTAGGAGGGACTGGTGCACTTCACAAACTAGATGGCATCATGAGGCAGGAAAAGTATGTGGATATATTGAAGCAACATCTCATTGTCAGGATTTGGCCAGGGTTGTTCCGGTTTTTGGTCACTAGATGCCCCCATTGTGCCTTTTGACCTTTTGTTTTCCCTTGATCCCCATTATTATTTGCACCTGTGCCTCGTTTCTCCTGATTGTATTTAAACCCTTTGTTTGCCTCAGTTCTGTGCTCTGTGTTTGTATGTTAGCACCCAGCCTTAGTACTCTGTGAACTCTTGTTGATCCCGGTGGACTCTCTTGTGGAATTCTGTTTCTTGTTTGTTTGTTTTTGAGTATCTTTTGAGGCTTTTTGTGCTATTCCTTCCACCTTGTGGATTTACCTTTTTTGTCTTGGAGGATTACCTTTGTTCTTGTGGAATTCCTTTTGAGGTTGTGGAGTTACATGTTTTCCTGAAGAACTTCACTTTTTACTTCATTAAATACACCGTCTCAAGTACTGCTGTGTCTGCCTCATCTTCTGGGTTCTGCCGACTATTCGTGGCTCAGTTGGTTAAGTGACTGTTTCTCACTCCGGAGACCTGGGTTCGTAACCAGGCCCTGACACTCATGACATCAGTCAGGAAGGCTTTGTCGCAAATGGGTCTTCCAAATGGACAATGACCCCAAGCATACTTCCAAAGCTGTGGAAAAATGGCTTAAGGACAACAAAGGCTGGGTATTGGAGTGGCCATCACAAAGCCCTACAGAAAATTTGTTGGCGGAACTGAAAAGCGTGTGCAAGCAAGGAGGCCTACAAACCTGACTCAGTCACACCAGCTCTGTCAAGGGGAATTGGCCAAAATTCACCCAGCTTGTGGAAGCCTACCCAAAATGTTTGATACAAGTTAAACAATTTAAAAGCAATGCTACCAAATACTAATTGAGTGCATGTAAACTTCTGACCCACTGGGAATGTGATGAAATAAATAAAATATTAAGTAAATAATTCTCTCTACTATTATTCTGAAATTTCATATTCTCAAAATAAAGTGGTGATCCTATAAATGCCCTAAGACAGGGATTTTTTACTATGAGTAAATGTCAGGAAATGTGAACTTAAATGTGTCAGGTGTATGTAAACTTCAGACTTTAACTGTATATATTTATATTCCGGACTCTGAAATTGCTCGTTCTGATATTTCTTAGCTTCTATCTACTTCTTTTTTTGCCTTATCCGTGTGTTGTTTTGTATTGCTTGGTATTATTGCACAGCTGGAGCTAGAAACACAATCATTTTGCTGCACCTGTGATAACATCTGCAAATCTGTGTACGCGACCAATACATTTTGATTTGATGTCTGCCTACATATGTCTTTTCTCTCCAAACATTCAATTACCTATTCTCTATGTTGCCCTCTTTCTCTTCCTCATTCTCTCTCTTTCTCTGGCTTCTGCTCTGCTTTCTGGCATTTATCAGAAAACACAGTGTCACGCCCTGACCTAAGAGCCTTTGTATGTCTCTATTTGGTTTGGTCAGTGATTTGGGGTGGGCATTCTATGTTCTGGCCGGGTATGCATCTCAATCAGGGACAGCTGTCTATTGTCTCTTATTGGGAACCATACTTAGGTAGCCCTTTCCCTCTTACATTTACATTACATTTAAGTCATTTAGCAGACGCTCTTATCCAGAGCGACTTACAAATTGGTGCATTCACCTTATGACATCCAGTGGAACAGCCACTTTGCAATAGTGCATCTAAATCTTTTAAGGGGGGAGGGGTGAGAAGGATTACTTTATCCTATCCTAGGTATTCCTTAAAGAGGTGGGGTTTCAGATGTCTCAGTGTGGGAAGTTGACTTTGTTTGTGGCACGAAGACCATATTAAGCTTCGCGGTTGTTTGTGCAGTCTCAACCACACTGCACACTGCCCTAACCCACCTGGACAAGAGGAATACCTATGTGAGAATGCTGTTCATCGACTACAGCTCGGCATTCAACACCATAGTACCCTCCAAGCTCGTCATCAAGCTCGAGACCCTGGGTCTCGACCCCGCCCTGTGCAACTGGGTACTGGACTTCCTGACGGGCCGCCCCCAGGTGGTGAGGGTAGGCAACAACATCTCCTCCCCGCTGATCCTCAACACGGGGGCCCCACAAGGGTGCGTTCTGAGCCCTCTCCTGTACTCCCTGTTCACCCACGACTGCGTGGCCACGCACGCCTCCAACTCAATCATCAAGTTTGCGGACGACACAACAGTGGTAGGCTTGATTACCAACAACGACGAGATGGCCTACAGGGAGGAGGTGAGGGCCCTCGGAGTGTGGTGTCAGGAAAATAACCTCACACTCAACGTCAACAAAACTAAGGAGATGATTGTGGACTTCAGGAAACAGCAGAGGGAACACCCCCCTATCCACATCGATGGAACAGTAGTGGAGAGGGTAGCAAGTTTTAAGTTCCTCGGCATATACATCACAGACGAACTGAATTGGTCCACTCACACTGACAGCGTCGTGAAGAAGGCGCAGCAGCGCCTCTTCAACCTCAGGAGGCTGAAGAAATTCGGCTTGTCACCAAAAGCACTCACAAACTTCTACAGATGCACAATCGAGAGCATCCTGGCGGGCTGTATCACCGCCTGGTACGGCAACTGCTCCGCCGTCAACCGTAAGGCTCTCCAGAGGGTAGTGAGGACTGCACAACGCATCACCGGGGACAAACTACCTGCCCTCCAGGACACCTACACCACCCGATGTTACAGGAAGGCCATAAAGATCATCAAGGACATTAACCACTGCCTGTTCACCCCGCTATCATCCAGAAGGTGAGGTCAGTACAGGTGCATCAAAGCTGGGACCGAGAGACTGAAAAACAGCTTCTATCTCAAGGCCATCAGACTGTTAAACAGCCACCACTAACATTGAGTGGCTGCTGCCAACACACTGTCATTGACACTGACCCAACTCCAGCCACTTTAATAATGGGAATTGATTGGAAATGATGTAAATATATCACTAGCCACTTTAAACAATGCTACCTTATATAATGTTACTTACCCTACATTATTCATCTCATATGCATATGTATATACTGTACTCTACATCATCGACTGCATCCTTATGTAATACATGTATCACTAGCCACTTTAACTATGCCACTTTGTTTACTTTGTCTACACACTCATCTCATATGTATATACTGTACTCGATACCATCTACTGTATGCTGCTCTGTACCATCACTCATTCATATATCCTTATGTACATATTCCTTATCCCCTTACACTGTGTATAAGACAGTAGTTTTGGAATTGTTAGTTAGATTACTTGTTGGTTATCACTGCATTGTCGGAACTAGAAGCACAAGCATTTTGCTACACTCGCATTAACATCTGCTAACCATGTGTATGTGACAAATAAAATTTGATTTTATTTGATTTATTGTTTGTTTTTGTTGGCGTCATCCTAATAAAAAGGAATATGTACGCTCTCGACGCTGTGCTTTGGGTCCTCTTCATTCCACGGCCGTGACACAGGCACACATTTAGACATCCACACGCACACACACACACACTCTTTCTCTCTCGCTCTCTCTCTTATCTGACGACATCTGAGATAAGAGAAGTTGTGAATGCACTAAGCAGAAGAGGAGCCAAAAAGAGCATTTATGTGTAAACAATTGATTAGAAGCAACCCCTCATCTTTTCTCCCCCGCATCGATTAGGGAATTAAATTTGTCCCACAGAATAACATTTCACACTTTATTGTTCCATTCACAAGTCTTCCTGGAATTTCCAACCATATCTGAGACCCAAATGGAACCCTATTCCCTGCGTAGTCCGCTACATTTGACCAGCTATTTATGGGCCCTGGTCAAATTATATAGGGATCTCAGCCCAGATTGGCAAGCTTTTAAGCAACTGAGACATAAGGCAAATCATAAGGCAAATCAGGCAGGCTGAATCTGATTATTATATAATCTCTCTTTCAGATTGTATTGGGAACCCGGATAAATTCTGGAAACTGACACATCCTTGAAGGGTTCTTCTTCCTCCTCTTGCCCACAACAAATGAATTGAGACACTGGCCGCATTATGGAAGAAAATGCCATCATTGATGCATTTAATCACATATTGAAATAAGGCTTCAGATGTCATTGAAGGACTCCAAAGACCAGACATCATAGAGCTCACAGTCCCGTGGGAAAACTCTGATGAAGAGGCCTACGAGTGTAAGAAACTGCATTACACAGAGTTGGCAGCAGACGCAACTCAGTGTGGCTGGAATGTAAAGACAATAACGATTCTCCGTCTTAAATTGTATCGTTTATATACGTATATGGTACCTAAGGTTTGATTATAAATGTTGTTTGACTTGTTTGAAAAAGTTTATTAGTAACGTTTGGGATTCATTTTGATGGAGGGAAACAGGTGGATTATTGATTAGCTGTCCTCAGATAATCGCATGGTGAGCTTTCGCCGTAAAGCCTTTTTAAAATCTGACACCACGGCTGGATTAACAAGAAGTTAAGCTTTATTTTGATGTATTACACTTGTCTTTATATGAATGTTAAATACTGATATTGCTGTAGTTTGTATTTGGCGCTCTGCAATTTCACCGGATGTTGTCAAATCGATCCCGCTGAAGGGATTTGATCCCTAAGTATTTTTTAAGTAACATTAGAACACAACAATTATATATTTCAAATAACACTAATTTTGATTAGTTTGTTACCGTAGGCTATAAATATATATATAAAAAATAAAAAAAACAATGTATTCCTAGAGTGCCTTTGTTACAACTGTGAAACAGAAAGCATATGTGTTGGAACGCGGTAACTGATTATTTTTATAACTAAAATAAGAATAATACCCCAATCACCAATAATGAAAACATCAGTAGCCTAAACATCCTTATAAGCACCAAGCGTGGTTTATAAGTAGTGAAAGTCAGCATAAATGCATGAATGGCATAGTATTTAATATTGGCGATATGACAGCAGTAAAACATGGTCAACTATAGTCAGCTTGTGGTTACACGGTGTGCGTCTTCAGGCAATGGCTTCAGATGGAGCATGGCGATGTCACATAAACAATGGCTTCAGACGGAGCGTGTCGATGTCACAAACAATGGCTTCAGACGGAGCATGTCGATGTCACAAACATTGGCTTCAGACGGAGCATGTCGATGTCACATAAACACTGGCTTCACACGGAGCATGTCGATGTCACATACAATGGCTTCAGACGGAGCATGGCGATGTCACATAAACAATGGCTTCAGACGGAGCGTGTCGATGTCACAAACAATGGCTTCAGACGGAGCATGTCGATGTCACAAACAATGGCTTCAGACGGAGCATGTCGATGTCACATAAACACTGGCTTCACACGGAGCATGTCGATGTCACAAACAATGGCTTCAGACGGATCATGTTGGTGTCACATAAACACTGGCTTCACATGGAGCATGTCGATGTCACATAAACAATGGCTTCATATGGAGCATGTCGATGTCACATAAACACTGGCTACAGATGGAGAATGTCACATAAACATAGAAAGCTGCTGAATGCATTTCGGATGTTGTTCTTTTGCTTTAGGTGTAGTGTCTTCTTTCTGTGATGACATTTTGTGGTGGATTCACTATGTACTCCAAATAGGCCAGAGTAGACTGATAAGAATGCTTGTATTTGGTAGACTGATACAGGATACATACCATTTTAAGATTATAATTAGAATAGAATGCCCTGCCCTGTTTTTCATTCACAATTGGTGATTGCATAATTATGCATTGTTCGCTTCCCCTCACTCATCAACTCACCCATTCTCCCTCATCATACATTTACTTCATTTATTTAATCTGTTATATGTGTGAAATTAGTTTACTTATAGTTTAGGTTTAGTTTTGAGGCAATTATCTGGGTGATTATCAACTGGAGAAGGATCCTTCAACTATCAGGAGAAGGAGCAGAGCAGGCCCTACTGCCGGAAGAAGGAGGGGCAACGGGGGAAAACCATTCCAAAAATGACATGCCCTCCCAAAACTGGTTATATGTCCAGTTCTGTTTGTGATATTAAGATTCTATCAATGACAGTGTGTAATATAGACTTATTTAGGAAAGATGGAGGGGGGGCATGACGTTAAAACCTCTCTAGGGTACGTGGGACGGTAGCGTCCCGCCTGGCTAACATCCAGTGAAATTGCAGAGCAGCGAAATTCAAACTACAGAATTGTAAATACAGTATTTAACATTCTTGGAAATACACATGCAATATGTCAAATTAAAGCTTGACTTGGTAATCCAGCCACGGTGTCAGGTTTCAAAAAGGCTTTTCGGCAAAAGCTCACCATGCCATTATCCGAGGACAGCACCCCATGAAACAAACACAGACAATCATATTTCATGCCGCAAGGCGCAGCACAAAACTCAGAAATAATGATATAATTCATGCCTTACCTTTGAAGAGCTTATTCTGTTGGCACTCCAATATGTCCCATAAACATCACAAATGGTCCTTTTGTTCGATTAATTCTGTCGTTATATCTCAAATGTAAATTTACTTGGCGCGTTTGATCCAGAAAAACACCGGTTCCAACTCGCGCAACAACTACAAAATACCTAATAAGTTACCTGTAATCTTTGTCCAAACATTTCAAAGAACTTTCGGTATTTTTTTACGTAAATAATCAATAAAATTTCAGACAGGATGAACTGAGTTTAATACAGGACAAAAACAAAGTGGAGTGAGCTTTCAGGTCACGTGCCCCAACCACAACAGTACACTAGATTTGACCCTCGTCCTGAACAGGGCTACATCTTCATTTCTCAAAGGAAAAACATCAACCAATTTCTAAAGACTGTTGACATCCAGTGGAAGCGATAGGAACTGCAAGCAGGTTCCTTAGATATCTAGATCCCCATAGAAAACTCATTGAATAGAGAGTGACCTCAAAAAATGTTTCTCCTGGAGGGTTTGTCCTCGGGGTTTCGCCTGCCAAATAAGTTCTGTTATACTCACAGACATCATTTAAACAGTTTTAGAAACTTCAGAGTGCTTTCTATCAAATACCAATTATATGCATATCCTAGCTTCTAGGCCTCATCCAAACCTCTGAATACTGCCCGCTACCCCGAAGCAGTTAAAAATGGCAGATTAATAAAAAAAAATCATTTATGAACTGTCCAAATGACTGATTTAGCGGTTCTAGTGTTAATTAAACAGGTTGTAATATGGTACATGTGACAAGTTTCTCCAAGCAGGTACCAGGGGTTCTCAATAATGTTCCAATTATCTTTTAAATTATGGAAATGTTATGAAAAAACTGTGACCTTGGACTTTTTTTCAATCCGTGTCATGGTAGAAACGCGAAAGATCCGTGCTAAAATGTAAAGGTAATTTCCGATTGAGTCGACAACGTTTACTGTGAATGTTCGCAAAAGCGGGAACACTGCCTTTAAATTTCATTGGAGTTATAAAGAGGATCTTCCACTACACTTCTGTGATACAGATTGACTCCAGCCCCTTACCTACAGCAACTACACGTTTTAATGAGTGGGAGAAAAGATTGACCCTTAATACGAAAACAAAGAACCATTTGGCAGATACTAACAGATCCACAACTAAGTCACCACTGCATACAAGTTGCTGAATTGATTAATCATCGCACAATCATTAAACAAAACTGGCATGATCCTGCTGAGAGTGAAAATACAAGAGAACCACTGGCAAATGACTCATGACAAGGGAGTTTATATGGTGTTAATAAGGTCTTGAGTGGCTCAGTTGGTAGAGCATGGTGCTTGCAATGTCAGGGTTGTGTGTTTGATTCCCATGGGGGGGCAATAAGAAAATGTATGCACCACTACTGTGAGTAGTTCTGGATAAGTGTGTCTGCTAAATTATGAAAACGTAAGGTACAAGAAGGAAAACAATTTACCTAAAAAAACATGTTCAATATTTAGATGGAAACTTAGAAACTCAATAATATGGTAAAGTATATCATTGTTTGTATTGTGTGCACAAGAACAACTCCAAACAAACTACTTTCTCCAAAAACAACCCTTCAGACAGTCGGCACTATCATAAATAACAGTTTCCTGTGTGTGTGTGTGCGTTCGTGTGCGCCTGACCTCTCCATGGGGCATAATTTACTAAGACAAAGATAGAGCAGCATGAACATGAACCAGCTAGTAGGTGAGGAATTATGCTGCATTCACAACTCTCAAAAAGGCATAAAGTATCATGCTGGTTTAAACATTCATCTTAGGCCTTCAGCATCAATTATACATTCCTTTTAGCTGAGGAGGAAGAGGATACTGGTCACTAAGTGGATCAAATAATGCAATTAATTTATATTTTGTCTATCATTTTATGAGATTCTAGAGGGGGGTGTTCCCTCATCTGCATAGTTCTACTGTATTTCCATTTCACCAACTGAACTGAAGAAAGGGATGCTATTTGGAGTCACAGAGGATTTTGCTTTGGCATTGTCTTTCCTCTATAGTATTGCAGGTAATCCCAAGACTATCCTAAAACATGCGGCAGTCTACAACACGAAGACTCGACATCAGAGATGAGAGTCAGGGAGATAGACACGCAAAGAGATACAGAGACATGCAAAGAGATACAGAGACACGCAAAGAGATACAGAGACACGCAAAGAGATACAGAGACAAGCAAAGAGATACAGAGACACGCAAAGAGATACAGAGACACGCAAAGAGATACAGAGACACGCAAAGAGATACAGAGACACGCAAAGAGATACAGAGACACGCAAAGAGATACAGAGACACGCAAAGAGATACAGAGACACGCAAAGAGATACAGAGACACGCAAAGAGATACAGAGACAAGCAAAGAGATACAGAGACACGCAAAGAGATACAGAGACACGCAAAGAGATACAGAGACACGCAAAGAGATACAGAGACACGCAAAGAGATACAGAGACACGCAAAGAGATACAGAGACATGCAAAGAGATACAGAGACACCAAAGAGATACAGAGACACGAGATACAAAGAGATACAGAGACACGCAAAGAGATACAGAGACAAGCAAAGAGATACAGAGACACGCAAAGAGATACAGAGACACGCAAAGAGATACAGAGACACGCAAAGAGATACAGAGACACGCAAAGAGATACAGAGACACGCAAAGAGATACAGAGACACCAAAGGCAGACTCTTCAAGGTTTCCATTTAAAGATATATGGGTAGGAATCTAACATGAAACTAGGACTATGTCCCAAATGGCAATGTATTCCCTATATAACGCTAAATAATCTTCACCATCATCATCATCATTCCATATGAACATAGTACTCTTTGTTGTTTCACTGTGTTTATATACAGTATATCTCTGGATATTGTATCAGGCATATTTATAATATAGCATGACGCAGGGTGTAAAAAATACATATAAGACCACCAGTGTATAATGTATTAATTGGGATACATCGGCAATAGTCTCCAAAAGTTTCAATAGATACAGAACAGTACTACCATGATCCTGATAAGAGTGAGGAAACATCATCACATCACCCCCATCCTGGCATGTCTGCACTGGCTCCCCGTCTTGATCCGGATTGAATTCAAAACCTTCCTGCTGAGTTTCCTGTGTATTCGTGGCAATGTTGCTCCTTATCTAAAAAATTGCTCCCCCTCCATAACTCCACCTGCACCCTCAGGTCAAGCAATAGCCTGCTCCTCCACGCCCCCAGGACCAAGCTCTGCTCCTTGGGGGATTGGGCTTTCAGCTCGACTGCCTCCAGCCTCTGGAATGACTTCCCAGACCAGCTGAAGGTACCACAGACTCTGGGCTCCTTAAAAACAGGCCTAAATAACATTATTTTAAAATCAAATAAAATGTATTTGATCGCATACACAGATTTGCAGATGTCATTGCAGGTGCAGCGAAATGCTGGTGTTTCTAGCTCCAACAGTGCAGAAATACCAAGCAAAAAATAGAAATACATACACCCCCCCCCCCCCGCACAAAAAACAACTACTTTTTGGGGTTACATAGGATGAGCCATGACTAGAATACAGTATATACACTGCTCAAAAAAATAAAGCCTGACTGCCATTAGGTACCGAGATGAGATCCTCAGACCCCTTGTGAGACCATATGCTGGTGCGGTTGGCCCTGGGTTCCTCCTAATGCAAGACAATGCTAGACCTCATGTGGCTGGAGTGTGTCAGCAGTTCCTGCAAGAGGAAGGCATTGATGCTATGGACTGGCCCAGCCAATCACCAGACCTGAATCCAATTGAGCACATCTGGGACATCATGTCTCGCTCCATCCACCAACGCCGCGTTGCACCATAGACTGTCCAGGAGTTGGCGGATGCTTTAGTCCAGGTCTGGGAGGAGATCCCTCAGGAGACCATCCGCCACCTCATCAGGAGCATGCCCAGGCGTTGTAGGGAGGTCATACAGGCACGTGGAGGCCACACACACTACTGAGCCTCATTTTGACATGTTTTAAGGACATTACATCAATGTTGGAACAGCCTGTAGTGTGGTTTTCCACTTTAATTTTGAGTGTGACTCCAAATCCAGACCTCCATGGGTTGATAAATTTGATTTCCATTGATCATTTTTGTGTGATTTTGTTGTCAGCACATTCAGCTGTGTAAAGAAAAAAATATTTAAGAATATTTCATTCATTCAGATCCAGGATGTGTTATTTTAGTGTTCCCTTTATATAGGGAATACATTGCCATTTGGGACATAGTCCTAGTTTCATGTTAGATTCCTACCCATATATCTTTAAATAGAAACCTTGAAGAGTCTGCCTTTGGTGTCTCTGTATCTCTTTGCTTGTTTTTGTCTGCGTTGTCGTGACCACTCTTTCCGGTGGATTCCTGGGCATAACGCACCAAACTAACGGAGGTATTTGGATATGAAAAATATCTTTATGGAACAAAAGGAACATATTCATATTCATTAAATCACAAGTGCAATATTGCAAAACACACCTTAGCCTTTTGTTAATCCACCTGTCGTCTCAGATTTTGAAATTATGCTTTACAGCGAAAGCAATACAAGCTTTTGTGTAAGTTTATTGATCGCTCGACAAAACAATAAGTACACTTAGCATCAGGTAACTTGGTCACGAAAATCAGAAAAACAATCAAATGAATCGTTTACCTTTGATCTTCGGATGTTTTCACTCACGAGACTCCCAGTTAGACAACAAATGTTCATTTTGTTACATAAAGATATTTTTTATATCCAAATACCTCCATTACCTCCGTTAGTTTGGTGCGTTATGCCCAGGAATACACCGGAAAGAGCGGTCACGACAACGCAGACAAAAATTCCAAATTATATCCATAATGTCCACAGAAACATGTCAGACGTTTTTTATAATCCATCCTCAGGGTGTTTTTCAAATACCTATTCGATAATATATCAACCGGGACAGTTGGCTTTTCACTAGGACCGGGAGTAACAATGGCTGCCTTTCTCTTTTGCGCACAATTCACTCTGAGAGCCCCCACCTATCCACTTACGCAATGTGGTCGTTCATGCTCATTCTTCAAAATAACAGCCTGAAACTATGTCTGAAGACTGTTGACACCTCGAGGAAGCGACAGAAAAAGGAATATGGTTGATATCCCTTTAAATGGAGCAATGGGAGACTATGGAACATGGAGTTTTCAAAATAGAAGCCACTTCCTGGTTTGATTTTTCTCAGGGTTTCGCCTGCAATATCAGTTCTGTTATACTCACAGACAATATTTAGAGAGTTTTGGAATCCTAATCTGTCGATTATATGCATATTCTAGCATCTGGTCCTGAGAAATAGGCCGTTTACTTTGGGAACCTTATTTTTCCAAACATAAAAATAGTCCCCCTAGCTTCAAGAGGTTAAAACTTTTTGAACGACATAGGTCTCATGATGTCAGGCGAAAACCAAATACTGCCTTCCACAGTAAGAACCTCATTCCAACGGTCAAGCAGGGTGGTAGTAGTGTGATGGGCCAATGTCAGCCCATCCATCTGTGAGCTGAAGCTGAGGCGCAGCTGGGTCATGCAGCAAGACAATGATGCAAAAAACACAATTAAGTCTACATATAAATGTCTTAAAAGCAAAAATGTGAAGTTTTGCAATGGCCTATTCAAAATCCAGACATAATCCCAATTGCGATGTTGTGGCAGGACTTGAAATTAGCAGTTCCTGCTTGAAAACCCACAAATGTCACTGAGTTAAAGCAGTTCTGTGTGGAAGATTGGGACAAATTTTCTCCACAGCAATGTGAGAGACTGATGAACAACTTCAGGAAGGGTTTGGTTTGAGTAATTGCAGTTAAAGGGGGCAATTACTTTTCAACGCACTGTTTTTCATGCGCTCTGTCTCTGCACACTCACATTTAAAGTGCATCCAGAAAGTACTCAGACCCCTTGACTTTTCCACATGTTGTTACTGTCACATTGTATGATTGGAGACAGGCGCAGGAATATGTAATAGGGGGTTTTACTACTCCACCCAAAAATACAACATGCCATGAAAGGCATATGCACGAAGCCCAAAACACACACATATACAAAAACACAGGGATGTAACCCAAACAATAGGGTGAGGTTAAACCTCTAAAAAATACACGGGACGAGACCCGTAATAACAAGTGCACAATAATACACGGGATGAGACCTGTAATAACGAGTACACAATACAGACAGCACCTGATTCTAGCCGAAACAATAAAGCACAGGTACTCACCAACGTACATGGGAACAATAACCAACAAGACAATGGTGAACAGGGGACAATTACTTATCAGGGGAAATGGAATCAGATGTGTGTAATGAGACAGTTCAGTGACGCCTAGAGGCCTGTGACGTGGACCTCGTGCACGGAACGAGCAGTTACGTTCCAGCAGTTTTCTAAAATGTATCATTAAATAGTTTTTTTCCCTCATCAATCTACACACAATACCCCATAATGACAAGATATCACGGAATTGATGAGAAAAACAGGGTACTAAAACAGCTTCTATCTCAAGGCCATCAGACTGTTAAACAGCCATCACTAGCACATTAGAGGCTGCTGCCTATAGGCACAGACTAGGAATCACTGGTCTTTAATAGTTTTTACATATCTGGATTTACTCACCTCATATGTATATACTGTTTTCTATACTATTCACTGTATCTCATTCACTTAATAATATTTACATATCTTGCATTACTGATCTCATCTGTATATACTGATTTCTATACAATTATACGGTATCTTAGTCACCTAACATTTACATATCCGGCATTACACATCTCATGTGTATATAATGTTTTTCTACACTATTCTACTGTATCTTAGTCCGTTCCGCTCTGATATCGCTTGTCCATATGTACATAGTCCTAATCCCTTCCTACTTATATTTGTGTGTATTAGGTATATGTAATTTGTTAGATATTAATGCACTGTCAGAGCTAGAAGCACAAGCATTTCGCTACACCCTCAATAACATCTGCTAATCACGTGTATGTGTCCAATACAATTTGATTTGATTTGAAACATCTCAAGGATGAGCAATGGAAACAGGATGCACCTGTGCTCAATTTCAAGAATCATAGCAAAGGGTTTGAATACTTATGTAAATGTGATATCTGTTTTTTTATTTTTAATAAATTAGCAAAAATATCTTAACCTGTTTTTGCTTTGTCATTATGGGGTATTGTGTGTAGATTGATGAGAAAAAACATTTATTTCATCCATTTTAGAATAAGGCTGTAACAAATTTGGGAAAAAGTCAAGGGATCTGAATACTTTCTGAATGTACAGCATACTGACTCTACACACACACGCACACTAACATACAATCATAATTTACGCTGCTACTAGTCTGTTTATCAAATATCCTGATTCCTAGTCACCGTGCCATTATACATATCTACCTTTTATCGATCCAGTATCCCTGCGCATTGTAAATATGTTTAAAATGTGAAAGTTGAAACTCTCTCACCCTTGCACTCTCTCTCTAGTTCTCTCTGTGTGTCAGCACTAACTCCAGCTTTTGTCTGGTTCTCTGCTAGACGGCTAAGAGGAATGAGTCATCCTGGTTTGTCAGCCATGTCAGCCGTCCCAAATGGTACCCTATTCCCTATATAGTGCACTACTTTAGACCAGAGCTCTTAAGGTATCTCTCTCTCTCTGTGTGTGTAATCAAATAAAATGTCACATACACATATTTAGCAGATGTTATTACAGGTGTAGCGAAATGCTTGTGTTCCTGGCTCCAACAGTGCATTAGTATCTAAAAATGATTCACAACAATACATACAAATCTAAAAGTAAAATAATGTAATTAATGTAATATAGAAATAGATTGTGCAATGTCGGAGAGGCATTGACTAAAATACAGTAGAATATAATAGGGTATACATATGAGATGAGTAAAGCTGTATTTAAACATTATTAAAGTGACTAGTGTTCCAGTATTAAAGTGGCCAGTGATTCCGAGTCGATGTACAGTTGAAGTCAAAAGTTTACATACATTGAAACTTCGTTTTTCATGAACACAAAAGAAATCAGCCAAGACCTCAGAAAAATAATTGTAGACCTCCATAAGTCTGGTTCATCCTTGGGAGCAATTTCCAAATGCCTGAAGGTACCACGTTCATCTGTACAAATAATAGTACGCAAGTATAAACACCACGGAACCAAGCAGCCATCATTCCGCTCAGGAAGAACGTAGAATGTATGCACACATGACTGTAAGTCGCTTTGGATAAAAGCGTCTGCTAAATGGCATATATTATTATTATTATAAGAAGATACATCTGTCTCCAAGAGATGAACACACTTTGGTGCGAAAAGTGCAAATTAATCCCAGACCAACAGCAAAGGACCTTGTGAAGAATCTGGAGGAAACAGGTACAAACGTATCTATATCCACAGTAAAATGAGTCCTATATCGACATATCCTGAAAGGCCACTCAGCAAGAAAGAAGCCACTGCTCCAAAACCGCCATAAAAAAAAGCCAGACGCGGTTTGCAACTGCACATGGGGACAAAGATCATACTTTTTGGAGAAATGTCCTCCGGTCTGATGAAACAAAAATAGAACTGTTTGGAGGAAAAAGGGGGAGGCTTGCAAGCCGGCGAACCCCATCCCAACCGTGAAGCACGGGGGTGGCAGCATCATGTTGTGGGGGTGCTTTGCCGCAGGAGGGACTGGTGCACTTCACAATATAGATGGCATCATGAGGAAAGACAATTATGTGGATATATTTAAGCAACGTCTCAAGACATCAGTCAGGAAGTTAAAGCTTGATCGCAAATGGGTCTTCCAAATGGACAATGACTCCAAGCATACTTCCAAAGTTGTGGCAAAATGGCTTAAGGACAACACAGTCAAGGTATTGGAGTTTTCATCACAAAACCCTGACCTCAATCCCATAGAATTTTTGTGGGCAGAACTGAAAAAGCGTGTGCGAGCAAGGAGGCCTTACAAACCTGCCTCAGTTACACCAGCTCTGAAAGGGAGAATTGGGCAAAATTCACCCAACTTATTGTGGGAAGCTTGTGGACGGCTTCCCAAAATGATTGACCCAAGTTAAACAATTTAAAGGCAATGCTACCAAATACTAATTGAGTGTATGTAAACTTCTGACCCACTGGGAATGTGATGAAAAAAATAAAAGCTTAAATAAATCACTCTACTATTATTCTTACATTTCACATTTTTAAAATAAAGTGTTGATCCTATCTGACCTAAGACATGGAATTTTGACGAGTAATAAATGTCAGGAATTGTGAAAAACTGAGTTAAATGTATTTGTCTAACGTGTATGTAAACTTCAGACATCAACTGTACACCCCATCTTTCTTCTTCAAGGAGAGTTATTTTTTTCCTGTCTGCATGTTGTACTGAGTACCCAGATGGCTGTATGGATGGGGACAGTATATCCCGAGAGAGCCATGTTTCCGTGAAACAGAGTATGTTACAAAAGCTGAATTCTCTCTGGAAGGAGATCCTTGTTTTGAGTTCCTCTGCTTTATTATCCGGAGACTGAACATTAGCAAATAATATGCTCGGAATTGGTGGATGGTGTGCATGCCTCCTGAGTCGGAATAGAAGTCCACTCCAAATAACTCTTCTCCACCTGTGGTGTTTTGGAGCAACCTCTGGAATAAGTTCAATTGGCCTGGGGGTACAAACAAATGATCAAATTCGGGAAAGTCGTATTCCCGGTTGTAATGCTGGTGAGATACCTTCACTCTGATATCCAAAAGTTATTTACGGCTATATATAATGACACAAAAAATCCTGGGCTAACAATGAAAGAATAATAAAATCACAAAATACTGCAAAAAATACTGTTGCTTATGAGATAGAGCTGCCATATCTGTCGACATGTCTGTGTGTGTGCGTGCGTATGTGTGTGTGCGCCAGCAGTGAAAGCTACTTGACTGATCTCTGAAAATATCAGACCAAACATCACACGAAGACGTCTCTGTCTACATAACCCTTCCTAGAGAAACCTAATATTAATTATTAGATTTTAGTGAAAATCATCCACCACATCTATACTTCTATTAAACAAATATGTACACTGCAGTCTACATTGCAGACCGAATATCCATTCTGCTAAGTGTCAAGTAAGTGGTCTACTCACTAGTGTACAAATATGTTTGTAAGATCACTTTCATCCTCTCTGTGGAGGAGTCTGATGTAAGGGTAGCTCTGAAGGCTACACTATGGCCTGAGAATGGACAGCCTTTCAGAGATAATGACTCTCTCTGTGAACTGTGTGCCTCGAACTACTTTACTAAAATACAGGTTAGAGCTGTTGGTGACACATGGAGTGGCTAGGGGATTACATACACTGAATGAACTGACAACAAAGGAATAGGCATTAGATTTTTTACTGCATATACTGTGTTCAATTGCTGTTTCCTTTGGTTTTGTGATTTAAACATCTTATTTTAAACCTCTTAGATGTAATGTCCCATTTTGGAGACCAGCGTGGTTAAACTGATGTGTGGGCACCGTAGATTGTAATGGCTTACATTGAGTGGTAGCCCTGATTCACACAAACACAGGAGTAGGCCTCTTCTGCCTGTGTGAAGCAGGATGTGAAATCTGACACCAATTGAGGTTGGGATGTCCCTCCTACCATTTGGTTCACTCTTCCGACTGTCCATCAACTCCTAGCTGAACCCTACATCAGTCACTAACACATACAGTGGGGCAAAAAAAGTATTTAGTCATCCACCAATTGTGCAAGTTCTCCCACTTAAAAATATGAGGGAGGCCTGTAAAATTTCATCATAGGTACACTTCAACTATGACCGACAAAATGAAAAAAAAAAATCCAGAAAATCACATTGTAGGATTTTTTATGAATTTATTTGCAAATTATGGTGGAAAATAAGTATTTAGTCATTAACAAAAGTTTATCTCAATACTTTGTTATATACCCTTTGTTGGCAATGACAGAGGTCAAATGTTTTCTGTAAGTCTTCACAAGGTTTTCACACACCGTTGCTGGTATTTTGGCCATTCTTCCATGCAGATCTCCTCTAGATCAGTGATGTTTTGGGGCTGTTGCTGGGCAACACGGACTTTCAACTCCCTCCAAAGATTTTCTATGGGGTTGAGATCTGGAGACTGGCTAGGCCACTCCAGGACCTTGAAATGCTTCTTACGAAGTCACTCCTTCGTTGCCCGGGCGGTGTGTTTGGGATCATTGTCATGCTGAAAGACCCAGCCATGTTTCATCTTCAATGCCCTTGCTGATGGTAGGCTTTGTGAGATCTTGCTTGGAGCCCCAGATCGAGGGAGATTATCAGTGGTCTTGTATGTCTTCCATTTCCTAATAATTTCTCCCACAGTTGATTTCTTCAAACCAAGCTGCTTACCTATTGCAGATTCAGTCTTCCCAGCCTGGTGCAGGTCTACAATTTTGTTTCTGGTGTCCTTTGACAGCTCTTTGGACTTGGCCATATTGGATTTTGGAGTGTGACTGTTTGAGGTTGTGGACAGGTGTCTTTTATACTGATAACAAGTTCAAACAGGTGCCATTAATACAGGTAACGAGTGGAGGACAGAGGAGCCTCTTAAAGAAGAAGTTACAGGTCTGTGAGAGGCAGAAATCTTGCTTGTTTGTAAGTGAACAAATACTTATTTTCCACCATAATTTGCAAATAAATTCATAACAAATCCTACAATGTGATTTTCAGGATTTTTTTTCTCATTTTGTCTGTCATAGTTGACGTGTACCTATGATGAAAATTACAGGCCTCTCTCATCTTTTTAAGTGGGAGAACTTGCACAATTGGTGGCTGACTAAATACTTTTTTGCCCCACTGTATGCCTGGAATCCTTATAATGTAATGCATTTGGAGAGAGTGATTTCTTTGCTGTAGCACATTCAGAGTACAATGCATAGCTAGTAATCTAAAAAAAAGTGAATCGATCTTAAACCAAAAACTTTTTCAGTTGTTTCATAGATGGACAATATTAATATGTGTGTGTTCGAGTTCCCAACGAGTTCATGGAGCCAGGCTAGAGCTCTGTGAGACATTCAAAGTGATGGGGGAGATTTTTGAAAATATGCACATTTTCTAACACTAAATATGTAAATATGGATTTTACAGTTACAGGGAAGGTGAATTCTTAAAGCTAGTCATTTTATAAATGTATTATACTATATTTAGAAAATATATATAAGTCATTTCAAGCCTTATTTGTACAGGGTACTTGAGCTTGTACCCTAAAAAGTGACTATAACTCAGCAATTTATAACAACTTTTGCCAGAAAGGAAAGATTTGAACCTTTATTGGAGTATGCCACATTAATAACACCTTAGATTGACATAATATCAAAATCTGTCAATTCAATCTACAGAGATCTGTTTTTTGCATTGGATGCTTCTCAATCCACCCATCCGCATATATGGAGAAATGTGGCACAGCTAGAGCGGTGTTTGTCAGACCATGAGACATCCAGAATATCGAACTTCTCACAAATACATCAGTAGGGTCAAACTATTATGATTCCTCTATCGAAAGGGGAGACTCTCACAAACACGATGGCTGGTCTCATTTTTGCTCGACAACCCCCACAAGTGCAATGGGACTCGGCTGAAGCTAACCGGTACCGGTGTTAAAACATTTAAATCAAATCAAATCAAATTTATTTATATAGCCCTTCGTACATCAGCTGATATCTCAAAGTGCTGTACAGAAACCCAGCCTAAAACCCCAAACAGCAAACAATGCAGGTGTAAAAGCACGGTGGCTAGGAAAAACTCCCTAGAAAGGCCAAAACCTAGGAAGAAACCTAGAGAGGAACCGGGCTATGTGGGGTGGCCAGTCCTCTTCTGGCTGTGCCGGGTAGAGATTATAACAGAAAATGACCAAGATGTTCAAATGTTCATAAATGACCAGCATGGTCAAATAATAATAAGGCAGAACAGTTGAAACTGGAGCAGCAGCACAGTCAGGTGGACTGGGGACAGCAAGGAGCCATCATGTCAGGTAGTCCTGGGGCACGGTCCTAGGGCTCAGGTCCTCCGAAATTAGAGAGAGCATATGTGGGGTGGCCAGTCCTCTTCTGGCTGTGCCGGGTGGAGATTATAACAGAACGTGGCCAAGATGTTCAAATGTTCATAAATGACCAGCATGGTTGAATAATAGCAAGGCAGAACAGTTGAAACTGGAGCAGGAGCATGGCCAGGTGGACTGGGGACAGCAAGGAGTCCTCATGTCAGGTAGTCCTGGGACATGGTCCTAGGGCCCAGGCCAGTTGAAACTGGAGCAGCAGCATGGCCAGGTGGACTGGGGACAGCAAGGAGTCATCATGTCAGGTAGTCCTGGGGCATGGTTCTAGGGCTCAGGTCCTCCGAGAGAGAGAAAGAAGGAGAGAAGGAGAGAATTAGAGAACGCACACTTAGATTTACACAGGACACCGAATAGGACAGGAGAAGTACTCCAGATAAACAAACTGACCCTAGCCCCCCGACACATAAACTACTGCAGCATAAATACTGGAGGCTGAGACAGGAGGGGTCAGGAGACACTGTGGCCCCATCCGAGGACACCCCCCGGACAGGGCCAAACAGGAAGGATATAACCCCACCCACTTTGCCAAAGCACAGCCCCCACACCACTAGAGGGAAATCTACAACCACCAACTTACCATCCTGAGACAAGGCCGAGTATAGCCCACAAAGATCTCCGACACGGTACAACCCAAAGGGGGGGGGGGGGAATGCAAACATCAAATCAAACTTTACTTGCCACATTTACCGAATACAACACCTCACCGTGAAATGCTTACATACAAGCCCATAACCAACAATGCAGTTCAAAAAAAGTTAAGAACATTTTTACCAAATTAACTAAAGTAAAAAATAATAAAAAGTAACGCAATAAAATTACAATAACAAGGCAATATATAGGGGGTAAAGGTAACGAGTAAGTGTGCGGGGGCATAGGTTAGGTCATTTCTACATGTAGGTAGGGGTAAAGTGACATCGATAATAAACAGTGAGTAGCAGGGGTGTAAAAACAAATGTGGGGTAGGGGGGTAAATATAAATAGTCTGGGTGGCCATTTGATTAATTGTTCAGCAGTCTTATGGCTCGGGGGGTAGCTGTTAAGGAGCGTTTGGCACTCCGGTAACGCTTGCCGTGCGGTAGCAGAGAGAACAGTCTCTGACTTGGGTGACTGGAGTCTGACAATTTCTTGCACTTTCCTCTGACACCACCTAGTATATAGGTCCTGGAGGTCAGAAATCTTGGCCCCAGTGATGTACTGGGCCATACGCACTACCCTCTGTAGTTCCTTACGGTCAGATGCCGAGCAGTTGCCATATGCTTCCGGTCAGGATGCTCTCGATGGTGCAGCTTTAGAACATTTTTCAGCTGTAGAATCTTTTCAGTCTCCCGAGGGGGAAAATGTGTTGTCATGCCCTCTTCACAACTGTCTTGGTGTGTTTGGACCATGAAAGTTTGTTTGTGTTGTGGACACCAAGGAACTTGAATCTCTCGACCCGCTCCACTACAGTCCCATCGATATTAATGGGTGCCTGTTTGGACCACCTTTTCCTGTAGTCCACGATCAGCTCCTTTGTCTTGCTCACGTTGAAGGAGAGGTTGTTGTCCTGGCACCACACTGCCAGGTCGCTAACCTCCTCTCTATAGGCTGTCATATTGTTGTCAGTAATCAGGCCTACCACTGTTGTGTTGTCAGTAAACTTAATGATGGTGTTGGAGTCATGTTTAGCCACATAGTCGTGGTTGAACAGGGAGTACAGGAGGGGACTAAGCACGCATCCCTGAGGGGCCCCAGTGTTGAGGATCAGCGTGCAAGATGTGTTGTTGCCTACCTTTACCTCCTGGGGCCACCCGTCAGTAAGTCCAGGATCCAGTTACAGAGGGAGGTGTTTAGTCCCAGGGTCCTTAGCTTAGTGATGAGCTTCATTGGCACTATGGTGTTGAATGCTGAGCTGTAGTCAATGAACAGCATTCTCACATAGGTGTTCCTTTTGTCCAGGTGGAGTGTGATTGAGATTGCGTCCTCTGTGGATCTGTTTGGGCGGTATGAGAATTGGAGTGGGTCTATGGTATCCGGAATGATGCTGTTGATGTGAACCATGACCTTACTTTCAAAGCACTTCATGGCTACCGACGTGAGTGCTACGGAGCGGTAATCATTTAGGCAGGTTACCTTCTCTTCCTTGGGCACATGGACTATGGCGATCTGCTTGAAACATGTAGGTATTACAGACTCAGTCAGGGAGATGTAGAAAATGTCAGTGAAGACACTCGTCAGTTGGTCCGCGCATGCTTTGAGTACTCCAACTAAACTGCTGAAAGAACTGCTTCCCGTGCTTTGCCCTCCCATGTTGAACATAATAAACGGCTCCCTATCCACCGGATGTGTACCAAACTCACTAAAAGTGGCAGTACTAAAGCCTCTCTTGAAAAAGCCAAACCTTGATGCAGAAAATATAAAAAATAATTGGCTTACATCAAATCTTTCATTCCTGTCAAACATTTTAGAAAAAGCTGTTGCCTTCCTCAAGACTAACAATGTATACAAAACGCTTAAGTCTGGTTTTAGACCCCATCATATCACTGAGACTGCACTCGTGAAGGTGGTAAATTACCTCTTAATGGAGTCAGACCAAGGCTCTGTCACGCCTTGGTCATTGTATTTTGTGTTTTTGGTATATGTTTGGGTAAGCCAGGGTGTGACATGGGTTTATATGTTGTATTCATATTGGGGTTTGTATTATTTGGGATTGCGGCTGATTAGGGGTGTGTCTAGTTAGGCTTGGCTGCCTGGGGCGATTCTCAATCAGAGTCAGGTGCTTGTCGTTGTCTCTGATTGAGAACCGTATTTAGACAGCCTGACTTTCGCGTTGTATTTTGTGGGTGTTTGTACCTGTCTCTGTGTAGTAGTCACCAGATAGGCTGTAATAGGTTTCACGTTCCGTTTGTTGTTTTTGTATTTTTGAGTTATTTCATGTACCGCAATTCCTTCATTAAAGTCATGAATAACCTACACGCTGCATTTCGGTCTGACTCTCTTCATACAACAGACGAACAACGTTACAGAAACACCCACCACTCACAGACCGAGCAGCGTGTGAACTGGCAGGAGTTAAAGGACAACGTTATGGACAGCAGAAGCATGGATTATACGACGTGGGAAGAAATCGACAGGTGGGCGGCCGACCCAGAGAGAGTGCAGGCGCCCGCCTGGGATTCCCTACAGCAATGCGAAGAGGGCTATAGACGTATGGATTCGAAAAGGAAAGCACGGCTATACAGAGCGAAAACCGAAAGTAACGGCGGAAAGCGCAGAGAGAGAATGGCTGAGTCAGGAGTCAGACCTGAGCCTACTCTCCCTGTTAATTGTGAAGAGCAGTTGCAGTGGGAGAGACTGCACCATTTGGAGATTTGGACATGGGAGGAGGAATTAGACGGTAAAGGACCCTGGGCGCAGCCGGGAGAATATCGCCGTCCCAAGGAGGAAATAGAAGCAGCTAAAGCGGAGAGGCGCAGGTGTGAGGAAGCAGCACGGCGACGCGGTTGGAAACCGGAAAGTCACCCCAAAAAATGTATTGGGGGGGTGGCTAGAAGGGAGAATAGTTATGCCAGGTAGGAGACCTGCGCATACTCCCTGTGCTCACCGTTGGGCTAGAGAGACCGGGCAGGCACCGTGTTATGCTATGGAGCGCACAGTGTTTCCAGTGCGGGTGCAGAGCCAGCTGCGGCACATACCAGCCCTTCCTATGGGCCGGGCTAGAGTGGGCATCGAGCCAGGTAAGCTTGGGCAGGCTCGGTGCTCAAGAGCTCCAGTGCGCCTGCACGGTCCGGTCTATCCAGAGCCACCTCTACACACCAGTCCTCCGGTAGCAGCTCCCCGCACCAGGCTTCCTGTGCATGTCCTTGAGCCAGTACCACCAGTTCCAGCACTATGCACCAGGCCTCCAGTGCGCCTCGCCTGTTCAGCGCAGCCAGCGCTTTTCTCCTCTCCTGCGCTATCGGAGTCTCCCGTCTGTTTAGCGCAGCCAGAGCCTTTCTCCTCTCCTGCGCTGTTGGAGTCTCCCGCCTGTTTAGCGCAGCCAGAGCTTTTCTCCTCTCCTGCGCTGTTGGAGTCTCCCGCCTGTTTAGCACAGCCAGAGCCTTTCTCCTCTCCTGCGCTGCCGGAGTCCCCAGTCTGCCCAGCGCGGCCAGTGCTCCCAGTCTGCCCAGCGCCGCCAGTGCTCCCAGTCTGCCCAGTGCTCCCAGTCTGCCCAGCGCCGCCAGTGCTCCCAGTCTGCCCAGCGCGGCCAGTGCTCCCAGTCTGCTCAGCGCGGCCAGTGCTCCCAGTCTGCCCAGCGCGGCCAGTGCTCCCAGTCTGCCCAGCGCCGCCAGTGCTCCCAGTCTGCCCAGTGCTCCCAGTCTGCCCAGCGCCGCCAGTGCTCCCAGTCTGCCCAGTGCTCCCAGTCTGCCCAGCGCCGCCAGTCGGCCCAGCGTCGCCAGTCTGCCAGGATCCGCCAGAAGTGCCAGTCTGCCAAGATCCGCCAGAAGTGCCAGTCTGCCAAGATCTTCTAGATCGGCCAGACAACCTGAATCATCCAGTTCCACCAGCCAGCCAGGATTTACCGGAGCCTACTACCTGCCTGAGCTTCCTCTCAGTACTGAGCTTCCTCTCAGTACTGAGCTTCCTCTCAGTACTGAGCTTCCTCTCAGTACTGGGCTGCCTCTCAGTACCGGGCTTCCCCTCAGTACCGGGCTGTTTCGGTCCCGGGCTGCCCCTCTGTCCTGGGCTGCCCCTCTGTCCCGAGCTGCCCCTCTGTCCTGAGATGCCCCTCTGTCCTGAGCTGCCCATCTGTCCTGAGCTGCCCCTCTGTCCCGAGTTGCCCCTCTGTCCCGAGCTGCCCCTCTGTCCCGAGCTGCCCCGCTGTCCCGGGCTGCCCCTCTGTCCCGAGCTGCCCCTCTGTCCTGAGATGCCCCTCTGTCCCGAGCTGCCCCTCTGTCCCGAGCTGCCCCTCTGTCCCGAGATGCCCCTCTGTCCCGAGCTGCCCCGCTGTCCCGAGCTGCCCCTCAGTTATGTGGGGATCAGGGTGAGGACTATTAGGCCATGGTCAGCGGAGAAAGTGGATTATCCCAGGACGGGAAGGAGAGGAAATAGGACATTAATGGAGTGGAGTCCACGTCCCGATCCAGAACCGCCACCATGGACAGGCGCCCACCCGGACCCTCCCTATGCTCTTGAGGTGTGTCCGGGAGTCCGCACCTTAGGGGGGAGGTTCTGTCACGCCTTGGTCATTGTATTTTGTGTTTTTGGTATATGTTTGGGTAAGCCAGGGTGTGACATGGGTTTATATGTTGTATTCATATTGGGGTTTGTATTATTTGGGATTGCGGCTGATTAGGGGTGTGTCTAGTTAGGCTTGGCTGCCTGGGGCGATTCTCAATCAGAGTCAGGTGCTTGTCGTTGTCTCTGATTGAGAACCGTATTTAGACAGCCTGACTTTCGCGTTGTATTTTGTGGGTGTTTGTACCTGTCTCTGTGTAGTAGTCACCAGATAGGCTGTAATAGGTTTCACGTTCCGTTTGTTGTTTTTGTATTTTTGAGTTATTTCATGTACCGCAATTCCTTCATTAAAGTCATGAATAACCTACACGCTGCATTTCGGTCTGACTCTCTTCATACAACAGACGAACGACGTTACAGGCTCTGCATCTGTCCTCGTGCTCCTAGACCTTAGTGCTGCTTTTGATACCATCGATCACCACATTCTTTTGGAGAGATTGGAAACCCAAATTGGTCTACACGGACAAGTTCTGGCCTAGTTTAGATATTATCCGTCTGTCTCTGTGGATGGTTTGTCCTCTGACAAATCAACTGTAAATTCCGGTGTTCCTCAAGGTTCCGTTTTAGGACCTCTATTGTTTTCACTAAATATATTAACTCTTGGTGATTTCATTCAGAAACATAATGTTAACTTTCACTGCTATGCAGGAGATACACAGCTGTACATTACGATGAAACATGGTGAAGCCCCAAAATTGCCCTCCCTGGAAGCCTGTCTTTCAGACATAAGGAAGTGGATGGCATTAAATGTTTTACTTTTAAACTAGGACAAAACAGAGATGCTAGTTCTCGGTCCCAAGAAACAAAGAGATCTTCTGTTGGATCTGACATTTAAACTTGATGGTTGAAAGTTGTCTCAAATAAAATTGTAACGGACCGTGGCGCTACTCTGGAACCTGATCTCTCTTTTGATGAACATATCAAGACTGTTTCAAGGACAGCTTTTTTCCATCTACATAACATTGCAAAAATCTGAAACTTTCTGTCCAAAAATGGTGCTGAAAAATTCATCCATGCTTTTGTCATGCTTTTGAAGCGGATAAAACACTGAAAAATATGTTATGGGGCACTGTCCTCAGACAATCAAATGGTATGCTTTTGCCATAAACACAGTTGGATTAACAAGAAGTTGAGATTTTTAATGATATAAGACACTTGTATGTTCATGAATGTTTAATACTACAAATATTTATTTGAATTGCGCGCCCTCCAATTTCACCGGATGTTGTCGACAGCTGTCCCACTCACGGAACACCTAGCCCTAAGTTAAATAGCCTCCGGTTACTCAACCATGCACCTTAGAGGCTGCTGCTCTCTATACATAGACATAGAATCTCTGGCCACTTTAATACATTAACACTAGTCAGTTTAATAATGTTTGCAGACTGCTTTACTCATCTCATATATATATATATATACTGTATTTTAGTCAATGCCACTCTGACTTTGCTCATCCTAATATTTATATATTTCTTAATACCATTATTTTACTTTTATATTGTGAATTGTTAGAAACTACTGCGCTGTTGGAGCTAGGAACACAAGCATTCCGCTACACCAGCACTTACATGTGCAAAATATGAACAGTTGATGTTCGAAGTTAACAAGTTCACAATTCCTGACATTTAATCCTCGTAAAAAAATCTCTGTCTAGGTCAGTTAGAATCAACACTTTATTTTAAGAATGTGAAGTGTCAGAATAATAATAGAGAGAATTACTTATTTCAGCTTTTATTTCTTTCATCACATTCCCACTGGGTCAGACGTTTACATACACTCAATTATTACTTGGTAGCATTGCCTTTAAATTGTTTAACTTGGGTATCGGGTAGCCTTCCACAAGCTTCCCACAATAAGTTGGGTGAATTTTGGCCCATTCCTCTTGACAGAGCTGGTGTAACTGAGTCAGGTTTGTAGGCCTCCTTGCTCGCACACGCGTTTTCTGTTCTGCCCACAAATTGTCTATATGATTGAGGTCACAACTTTGGAAGTATGCTTGGAGTCATTGTCCATTTAGAAGACCCATTTGCGATCAAGCTTTAACTTCCTGACTGATGTCCTGAGATGTTGCTTCAATATATCCACATAATTGTCTTTCCTAATGATGCCATCTATTTTGTGAAGTGCACCAGTCCCTCCCGCAGCAAAGCACCCCCACAACATGATGCTGCCACCCCCGTGCTTCACGGTTGGGATGGTGTTCTCCCCCTTTTTCCTCCAAACATAATGGTCACTATGGCCAAACAGTTCTATTTTTGTTTCATCAGACCAGAGGACATTTCTCCAAAAAGTATGATATTTGTCCCCAGTTGCAGTTGCAAGCTTTTTTATGTCGGTTTTGGAGCAGTGGCTTCTTCCTTGCTGAGCGGCCTTTCAGGTTATGTCGATATAGGAATCATTTAACTGTGGATATAGATACTTTTGTACCTATTTCCTCCAGCATCTTCACAAGGTCTTTTGCTGTTTTTCTGGGATTGATTTGCACTTTTTTTCACCAAAGTACGCATCTTCGTCCTGAGTGGTATGGCTGCAGCGTGGTCCCATGGTGTTTATACTTGCGTACTATTGTTTGTACAGATGAACGTGGTACCTTCAGGCATTTGGAAATTGCTCCAAAGGATGAACCAGACTTGTGGAGGTCTACCATTTTTTTCTGAGGACTTGGATGATTTCTTTTGTCAAGCAAAGAGGCACTGAGTTTGAAGGTAGGCCTTGAAATAAATCCACAGGTACACCTTCAATTGACTCAAATTATGTCAATTTGCCTATCAGAAGCTTCAAAGCCATGATATTTTTTCTGGAATTTTCCAAGTTGTTTAAAGGCACAGTCAACTTAGTGTATGTAAACTTCTGACCCACTGGAATTATAATACATTGTAATACATTACATTATAAGTGAAACAATAATGTCTATAACAATTTCTGGAAAATGTACTTGTGTCATGCACATAGTAGATACCCTAACCGACTTGCCAAAACTATAGTTTGTTAACAAGAAATTTGTGGATTGGTTGGAAAAACAGTTTTAATGACTCTAACCTAAGTGTATGTAAACTTCCGACTTCAACTGTAGACACATCACATTACATTTCGTTACATTTACGAGTTTAATGTACAGGTTGGAGTCCTTGGTGCCAAATGGATTTGCAAAGTGCCTACCTACACAGAATAAAGAGACAAAACATATAATAGATGTTTTTGTTGTACAGTTGCCGTTTCCATGTCATTTTTTATTTTCCTATCCCCATACACCCCTATAACCATTGGTACTGCTGCTACTGTCACAAACAGCTTTAGTATATGAACTACCTCACCAGTTTTGTAGCTTTTTAGTACAGAGCATGGTCACTCCGTTCTGAATTGAGTTTTTACCATGACTGTGTGATGAAGCAATTCTATACTCACTAAGTGGCATTCTCTCACTCTAGAAGGTTCTTCTTCCCAGCTTTTTCATGTGTGTGTTAAGGGATACAGCAAAGCTTTTTACACATAAAATTGCCTTTCTCTATAGGGAGAAGGGGAGAGGGTGGAGAGGACGATAAGGGAAACTGAATAAAACAAAAAGGGAGATAGGGAGAGGGGGAAAACTGAAAGAAACAAACAAGGAGAGGGGGTGTAACTGAATGAAACAGCTCTGAGTTGAGAAAATTGAGGCGCCGTGGGGAGGATAGACACGGATATACAGTATGGTATCTGGGATATGGGTTGAAATCTTTCCCTGACTCAACAGTGTAGACCTAAAGGATAGTGTTAGGATTAGGGCTTGTACAGTTCACTGATGATGCATGCATACTGTACCCATGTAGATATATACTATATACCTGGGTGGCATGTAGCCTAGTGTTTAGAGCATAAGGCCAGTAACTGAAAGGTCACTGGTTCAAATACCTGAGTCGACAAGCCATCTGTTGAAGTGCCCTTGAGCAAGGCACTTAAAACTAATTTTGCTCCAGGGGTGCCATACTCCTATGGCTGACCCTGTAAAGCAACCAATTTCACTGCATCTATCTGGTGTGTGACAATAAAAAAAAAACATTTTATTTTTTTCTCAGACGTGTCCAGAGAAAGATATTATTTGATGGGTTGCAATTTTTCGTCACAATATTGTTATGAAGATTATACTTGGTGCGAATAAAGACTTTGTCTGAAGTGCATTATAGTAACTTACGATGACATTTGAAACGGAGGCAAATAATAAATAGGAAAACCTTTTGTCACCATTGTGATGTAGCCAGATTGACTTGAGCTAAGATTGAGGGGAAAGCACCAGATTTTAGCTTGGTAATGTTAGCATTGATTACTATTTTTGACAAACATTGCTAGGTAATGGAAACATTGCAATCTCTCTAAAGTAAATTTGATGACGTCATTATTATGGCAAATATCATCGTATTTGCGCAATATCATTGTATTTCCAGGCCACAATACTGTAATTTGGACAGTCATTAGCCTCTGTTCAGAATGACTTTGGGGCATCACTATGGCTGATGTTGGGGGGCTGCTAGGGACGCAATGTGCGACTGACGTGTTTTCCGTTTGCTCCCGCAGTATTCTTAAAGTGTGAATGTTGCAGTAAAACTGCATTCATTTTCAAATAATAGTTTGGTAATCCCTTTCTGTAGTACCCAAGACTACTTTTCTTTAACCTCTTGAAACTAGGGGGCACTATTTTTATGTTTGGAAAAATAATGTTCCCAAAGCAAACAGCCTATTTCTCAGGACCAGATGCTAGAATATGCATAGAATTGACAGCTTAGGATAGCAAACACTTTAAAGTTTCCAAAACTGTCAAAATATTGTCTGTGAGTATAACAGAACTGATATTGCAGGCGAAACCCTGAGAAAAATCAAACCAGGAAGTGGCTTCTATTTTGAAAACTCCATGATCCATAGCCTCCCATTGCTCCATTTAAAGGGATATCAACCAGATTCCTTTTCTTATCGCTTCCTCGAGGTGTCAACAGTCTTCAGACATAGTTTCAGGCTTTTATTTTGAAGAATGTGAACGACCACATTGCGTAAGTGGATAGGTGGGGGCTCTGAGTGAATTGTGCAAAAGAGAAAGGTGGCCATGTTACTCCCTGTCCTAGTGAAAAGCCAACTGTCTCAGTTGATATATTATCGAATAGATATTTGAAAAACACCCTGAGGATTGATTATAAAAAACGTCTGACATGTTTCTGTGGACATTATGGATATAATTTGGAATTTTTGTCTGCGTTGTCGTGACCGCTCTTTCCGGTGGATTCCTGGGAATAACGTACCAAACTAATGGAGGTATTTGGATATAAAAAATATCTTTATTGAACAAAGGGAACATTTGTTTTCTAACTGGGAGTCTCTTGAGTGAAAACATCCGAAGATCATCAAAGGTAAATGATTCATTTGATTGCTTTTCTGATTTTCGTGACCAAGTTACCTGATGCTAAGTGTACTTATTGTTTTGTCGAGCGATCGATAAACTTACACAAACGCTTGTATTGCTTTTGCTGTAAAGCGTAATTTCAAAAGAGACGACAGGAGACGACAGCTGGATTAACAAAAGGCTAAACTGTGTTTTGCAATATTGCACTTGTGATTTCATGAATATGAATATTTTTCTAGTAATATTATTTGACTGTGGCACTATGCTATTCAGTGTTGCTGATGACGATTATCCCGGTTCCGGTATGGGTGGTTCAGAAAGATTAAATGTCAGCATCTTGAGAAAAATATGGCAAAAAAGACGACTTTGACAAAATTTGGCCTACAAGACCCAGTTTGGCTCTGTCTGGGGGTGCTGAACTTAACATTCTTGAGGCCATCAAGCTACCTATGCTCAGAGATATTTGAAATTAAAATGGAGGTAGTTGCTATGATTGAGGCCCGTATTCAATTAGTTTCTGGTACTTTCAATGGATATTTAACTAAACTGTGAAACGAGAAGGTGCCTGTTATGACATCACTAAAAACAACAACAGAGTTGCACACAGTGACGAATGCAGTGCTCGAGACATCTGCTACCATTGCGTCCGACCTGACTACCTCTCTGGAGGCTGATGTGAATGGGCTGGCTGCGGATCTGAAAAAGTTGCAGGAGAGCTGTGTGAGCTTAGGGGGATTTTTCTTGCTGCAATAACCTGAGACTGGTTTCGGTCCCAGAGTCAGCGGAAATGCCTTGAGCCACAGATTTCATCTCCGGCCTGCTGAAGGATGTTCTCTCCGTGGATGAGAAGCTCCTGATTGATCGTGCCCATGGTCACTGCACCCAAAGCCCCGAGACGGTGAGTGGCCACATGACATCATTCTTCAAGTGCACTTTTTCCATGAGAAGATGGAGATTCTCAAACGAGCCAGCAATACCACTGAACTTTCAAGGACAGAGCTTCTCTATCTACCAAGACTTACTTCCCCACTGTGTCCAGGCCAAATGACTGTTAAGGGACCATCCAGGTGTGAAGTACGAACTGTGATTCCCGGCCTGCCTGTGGCTTTCTGATGATGGAAGAAACTGGGGATCCAAAATATTTGACAAATTATCACACAATATCTGTACTGCCATGTTTGTCTAAAATCCTAAATTGGTGTATAAGAGGATATGGAAACATTTAAATTATGAGCACCAATATGTTTTTGGAAAAACTACTCCACAGTTGTGGCTCTTTTGCAGCTTATGGATAAAATATTTAAAGCTCTTAATTAAGAACAATGAATATGCTCTTGGCATCCTTGTAGATTTATCCAAAGCGTTTTACATGGTTGATCATGAAATATAACTTTCTAAATTGCATTATTATGGTTTTCATGATTATACACTACCGTTCAAAAGATTGGGGTCACTTTAAAAAAAGAAAAAAAAGAAGCTTTTGTCCATTAAAATAAAATAAAATAGATCAGAAATACAGTGTAGACATTGTTCATGTTGTAAATGACTATTGTAGCTGGAAACTGTAGATTTTCTATGGAATATTTACATAGGCGTACAGAGGTCCATTATCTTTTTTTGTGTGTTTTTTTTGTTGAGTTTTACTCCTTTTTCTCCCCAATTTCGTGGTGTCCAATTGTTGTAGTAGCTGCTATCTTGTCTCATCGCTACAACTCCCGTACGGGCTCGGGAGAGACGAAGGTTGAAAGTCATGCGTCCTCCGATACACAACCCAACCAAGCCGCACTGCTTCTTAACACAGCGCGCATCCAACCCGGACGCCAGCCGCACCAATGTGTCGGAGGAAACACCGTGCACCTGGCAACCTTGGTTAGCCCGCACTGCGCCCGGCCCGCCGCAGGAGTCACTGGTGCGCGATGAGACAAGGACATCCCTACTGACCAATCCCTCCCTAACCCGGACGACACTAGGCCAATTGTGCGTCGCCCCACGGACCTCCCGGTCACGGCCAGTTACGACAGAGCCTGGGCGCGAAAGAGGCCCATTATCAGCATCCATCCCTCCTGTGTTCCAATGGCACATTGTGTTAGTTAATCCAAGTTTATCTTTTTAAAAGGCTAATTAATCATTACAAAACCCTTTTGTAATCATGTTAGCACAGCTGAAAATGGTTGTCCTGGTACAATAAGCAATACAACTGGCATCCCTTAGACTAGTTGAGTATCTGGAGCATCAGCATTTGTGGGTTCGATTACAGGCTCAAAATGGCCAGAAACAAAGTGCTTTCTTCTGAAACTCATCAGGCTATTCTTGTTCTGAGAAATGAAGGCCATTCCATGCGAGAAATTGCCAAGAAACTGAAGATCTTTTACAATGCTGTGTACTACTCCCTTGACAGAACAGCGCAAATTGGCCTTAACCAGAAGGGGACTAGGGTTCTAATTTTGGAACACCCCCCCCCCACGTTCAGCTGGAAGGTGGCGCATGGAATGCAAAAATATTCCTAAAAATATTTAACCTCCACACATTAACAAGTCCAATGGAAGATAAACACCTTGTTTATCTACCCAGCAAGTCAGATTTCTAAAATGTTTTACGGCGAAAACATAGCACATATTTATGTCAAACCACCACCGAAGACACAGCTAATTTGCATAGCCAAGTTGAAAAAAATATGCAATCAACAAACGCAGGATTAAAAGAAAAATAATGCACTAACCTTTTGAAATCTTCATCAGATGACAGTAATATAACATGTTACACAGTACATTTATGTTTTTATATATATCCATAAATCTCTGTTTACAATGATACATCGTTCAAAAAAATGCTACTCAAATGTCCTGAGAAATGACGATAGCTCCGGCAGATATCGTCAGCTAACAAGGAATACACATCATAAACTTTGACTAAATATGCATGTTCTACATATATATAGTTAGATACACTTCTTCTGAATGCAATCGCTGTGTTACATTTATTTTTAACGTTACAGGTTTCGTTCACTAGGCTATACTATGAGTCGGCGCTCAAAAAGTAGCATTATGGCTCCTCTATCTTGGAGTCCACATAAACCCAAATTTACCACATAAATATTCCCTTACCTTTGCTGTTCTTCCATCAGAAGACCTGGAAGGAATTATACTTACCAAAAACAGCGTTTAGTTTTGCAGTCTGTGTCTTTCCATTCTCAAACACGACACATTTCGGTTGAAATGTAGCCAAAAGTCAAGTGGATGCGCACCAAAACGTCGAACTTACATATTATATGTCGATTAAACTTGTCAAACTTACTTGATAAATAAGCTTTAACATGTTATAAAGGTGCACAGCAATCCTGAGGACGAACAGAAACACACTCATTGTTTAATCAACTACGGAAAAAAGACATCACCGGAGGAGAGCGCGCACAAAAGTGACCTGTTTTTTCGCGTGACCGAAAGGTTTCGGCCCGCCAAAACTCTCGTGAGCGCGCGATTCTCACAATGAGAATCCCCATTGAAAGCTGAGATCGCGCTGAAGACAGAGAGACTGTTCCCAGACCTGTAACTGCTTGGAAAGGGTGGGGGCGATGACGTCAAAGTTGGGCCAACTTTTATGATGACAAGAGAGAGTTTGGGAGAATGACTGCCCTGAGAGTTCTGCTTTACATACAGACATAATTTAAACGGTTTTAGAAGCTTTAGAGTGTTTTCTATTCAATAATATTTTTTATTTTCATATATTAGCAACTTTTGACAAAAAAATATGTTTACTATGGGCACGCAATTACTCCAGCGGGGGCAGTAGACAGCCCTATCCCCATGAGGTTAACCAGAATAGAAAGGAGTGAGAGGCCCCGATGCACAACTGAGCAAGAGGACAAGTACATTAGTGTCTAGTCCCTGCTAGCTGCTCCACAGCCACTGTTAGCTGCACTGTTAGCAGAGCCATCTCTCCCTCTGATTTAAGCCAGTCACCTGTTGAAGAACCAAGGCGCCCTCTTCTTCGGCGTTATCCAGCCACAAAAGTTGGACAGCAGCATCTCTACTTCAATCGTAGATGATATGAGAGATAAAATACAGTAGACGGCACGGGTCAAAATGATGATGACGTGTACATGTCTGAATATGGGCCTCCGGCCCGTCCCCCCTGTTCATGTGTTCACGTGTTAGAGGGTGTGTGTTATTTTATAGCTCTATGGTATGCTTTGAAGTAGGCCTGTTGCTTGATGTCTAGGGGGGCTGGTTGAACTGGGGAGGGTGGGGGTTGAGTGTTTGAACTTTTGGGACCATGTATGTCCCCCCAGCTTTATCTCCCTTATGTTTGTTATCTGATGAAGCAGGAATGTCTGGGGCTATAGCGCTGGGGCATCAGCATTATAAATGTCCAGAACAAGGCTTGCGAACCCAGAACCGTAAACCCTATTTTTTAAACATGGATTTTGCGATCAGTGGCAAAGCTGTGATGACTGTAGCATCGGAGGCAGGACCGCGTCTGAAACATCGAGAAAGGGCAAAGTATACAGCCGCAATATACGATGCACCAAAAAAGCGGTTTCTAAATGTGTATAGAACCCAGATACCTCCCGCAACTGCGCTGAAAGATGAAGTGCTGATGTCTAACGGACAGCATTGGGGGTATCTCTTTGATTACTTGGCCTGTAGCGTGAAACTCTATATGTTAGCCGAAGGAGAAGAATATACCGACCAGAAATTAGGCGTGACTTATGGGGTTGAAGACTGGACGGTTTTTCGACAGGTTTTGTGTCCCGAACTGAGCCGTATCACCAAGGGTTACAGCTTGTTCACGGGCTACGAGACCCGTTGGGAAGGTACCCCGGACACCTCAGGAAGAGTATTTCACCGGGTGAAAATACAGAGAAAGAATGGACTTCCCTGCGGCTGTGTTGAGTTCTATGTCAGCACAGCGGAAATCCAAAACCAAAACATCCGGGATGGCGGTTCGGACGGGGATTTCCGGCTTCGAATGCTTATCCCCTTTAAAAGCTGGCCTTTAATGGAATTGAAAATGTTGGAGATGTTGGACGCTCTGTTTGTACAGAGCCAAAAGCGCCAGAGCATTATTCGGCTAAAGAAGTGCATAATATATACGAATCCGGAGGATTACGACTCAAAGCAGCCCCAAGAAGGTACAACGTCAGGAGAGGCAGCCCCCAAAGAAACCGAGGTAAGCGGCGTTGTTAACCCCGCCCAGATACCCCGAGGGCTGGTTCAACAATAAAAGGATGGTTCTTAAAACCTACAGTTCTTAACCTACGCATTGACCATGGATATTCCTAACGCATACCCAAACTCCGAAACGGCCTGGGCTCCCGACACTAAGGATTGTATGCCTCGCAGCCCTCCATTCTACTCCCCCCTGGCAAGACCCTCGACACTCCCTACATGTACACAACCTGAGGACGTGTTTGATGGGGTGGTCAGTACTATTTTTGTGGACACAATCAAGGCCTCAGTAGCCATGCTTTTAGACGTGGTGATTGGAGAATATATACGAGAAAAATGCATCGGTTGTGAGATTAATCACCCCAGCCAGCGCAGGCATCCCTGCCTATACGACCCACCAAGATACTACTTCTTCAACAATTTTGAGGCGCTGGTGAAAAGACTTTGGTCCTGCCGGTTTATACCATCGCTGGTCAGAGCCCTGGAGGCTATAGGCCTTGTGTCGTCTATCCCCAGAGTTTACGGGGTAACTGAGGCATTCCTACACGAGCTGAAGGAGGCGATTCACATACACGAGAAACTCAAAGAAATCCGACACACCCTGGTGGAGGATAACAAATACCGGGAGGCTGTGGTGTCTGATGTGATGACTTTCTGGCTCAATAAACCCCAAGAGACCGAGTGACATTTTTGTTATTTAGATGTAGAGCAATAGGTAACTATGTGTATACGATGTTAGAAATAATAAATACATTTTTTCTTTTGAGAGAACTTACAAGTGTTATGCATCAAATTATTGAAAATAAAGTGAACAATGTCTCGTTCTACACAACCCACAATTCCGGGGCTAATGTAGAGCGTGTTTTGAAAATGGACCAAATCATGAATCATGTACGACATGCGGGCGAGTGTCTACAATGGACACAAATGGTAACCCGGCTTGGTGGTGATTCTGAAGAACTAGAAACAACCGTGTCTAAGATTTTACTTTATTTGTTTGAAACACCCTTTAATTGTAACATGTATCATATTTGTTGTTTATATACTTTTATAGCTGATGTGTCTGTTGTAAAAATTCAGCGAAACAATCCTGTTGTTCTAAACCAAATATACAAGGTTTTACATGATTCGATCATAGAGAAAGGGTGGGCATGTATCCTGCAACGAATTATGGATTGTCTGTATACGTAATACCTAATGTTTTCATGAAAATAAAAATCCCCAAAATTAAAATGAAATGTTGTTGTTATTTGAAAGTGGCTCATTAACATTATTGTACCTCAGAGAGGCAAGAAGGATGGCAGAGCAGATTTTGAAAAACATTTATTATAATCCCTCTAACCCGGGGTCTTATGGGGGTAAGGAACGTTTACAGCGAGCTTTAGCCGAAGAAACAGGTCACAGGTTAAGCGAGGCTAAAGTCAATGAGTGGCTTTCCGAACAGGATGCTCACACTCTGCATAAGAAAACATTTTCCTAGAAATATAGTTTTTTCTACACACCCATTGTCCCAATTTCAGGCTGATCTATGTGACATGCAGGCCCTTGCAGATAAAAATGAAGGAAACCGCTACATGCTAACTTTTGTCCGGGTCTTAAAAAATAAGAGCGGCGCTGAGGTGACCCGGGCATTTGCCTCTATCTTGAAGGAAGGAGGCGCCCCCAAGAAAGTGCAGACCGATGGCGGAAAATAATTTTTTAATAAGACCTTTCAGAAACTCATGAAAAAGCACAATATAGTACATTTTGCTACAGGATCGGATTTGAAAGCTTCTGTTGTTGAACGCTTTAACCGAACTCTGAAGGAGCGGATGTGGCGCTATTTTACAGCTCACAACACGCATAGATATATCGATATAGTTCAAGATTTAATAATTGGGTATAACAATAGTTATCATAAAAGTATAAGGATGAAACCCTCCGAGGTCTCTTCGGAAAACTCTTTTCAAGTCTTTAAAAATCTGTATGGTTTGCTCCCCCTTCGCCGTAAGAAAAAAATACATTTTACATTTATTGTGGGGGACTTGGTTCGTATATCCAAGTTGAGGGGTGTTTTCGATAAAAAATATGTGCAAGGATACAGTGACGAGCTTTTCACGGTTACAGAATGTCTGCCGCGCATACCCCCGGTCTACATATTAAAAGATTATGACGGGGAACTTATAGCGGGATATTTTTATGAGCAGGAATTACAGAAGGTAAAGGTTGGTAAAGACAAGGTGTTTCATGTAGATGAGATTCTAGATCAAAAGAGAGAGAACGGTCAAAAATGGGTGCTGGTCCGCTGGAAAAACTGGCCGCTACAATTCAACAGCTGGGTATTAGAGAAGGATGTAGTGGAGGCATCAGGGGTTCATTTAAACCCCCATGCATGATAAAATACATCCTCATTCGGGTGTACACCAGAGGGCATAATGGAACACAGCGGCTTCTACCTGACTCTCCCCAGTAATGCGTCCGCACATATATATCGTAATAATCAGAGTTCTAATTATACAACCAATTTTCCAAAGCCAATAGAGTTATCAGAGGCCTGGGAAGTAGGGCTCAGCGAGATTACATACCCCCATAGCTGGTATAATATCAAAGATAAGGACCGGGAATTTTATTTCAAAAAGTTAAAATAGAACCGTCGACAGGCTCGTCTCCGAGTTGAATGAACGTCTATCGCAGAACAGTATGGAAATATTCCTGATGTACAACCCTATACATAAAAGGGTACAAATCTCAGGAGATGCTTCCGGGGGGATAAAGACCGGAGGTAATTTAGCATACATGTTGGGGATGGGGCCCAATAAATGGACTTATGTGAGAGATAAATTATTCCCATTCCCCGCGGATATACATTCAGGATTTTCCAACATATTTGTGTATACCGACATCATATCCTATCAAAGGGTCGGAGACAGCTGTGTGCCACTCCTGAGAACGGTTCATATAGACGGAAAGGACGGCGACATAGTCACTGTCACCTACGACAAGCCACACTACGTACCTGTAAGCAAGAACTATATTGAAAACGTTCTTGTTGAGCTTAAAAAGGATCAGAACGAAAACATTGAATTTACTTATGGTAAAACGATTGTAAAACTCCACTTTAGACCCACCAAAACCTCTCTACATATATAATATTAGTATTATATATTTTATATACATAATACATCTAAATTAAAATTATGTAACACCGACATCTCGACCCTAACCGGTATGTCACATACTATGTGGATCAAGTGGGTAATGGGTTACCAGGATATTATGGATCGCCCACCATGTATGGTTTGGGGATTGGAGGGATATTTCGTAACATCTTCAGGATGGTTTTACCGTTTATGAAGAGAGGCTTCAGCATAGCCAAACCGCATTTAAAATCAGCAGCAAAAGATATAGTAAGTGAGGTTTTCGCCAATGCGATAACCAGAATAGGCGTCACCAGATGTCGAGAGTCAAGAAGGCTCGTGGCTGATGATGTTGTCTCGAAGACCAAAAAAGAGAACTCCGGGTATAAGGCTTGCGCCTAAAAAACGGAGGTTAACAGTTAAAAGAAACTCAGTTAGTCAAAGACGGGGTGAAGTGAGGAGGTCTGGACCAAAAACGGTAAAAAGAATACTTAGAAGTATTTTCTAAACGAACAAGCACCATGGCTCTTTTATACCGGATGTCCTCTGAAGCTATAAAAACAGAGCTCGATCTTTTCACAGCCCCCTTAACCCAACATTCAGTAGAGAGGTCCAGTTATGTGGAGATAGCCCCACTCTCTGCCATTACAGACAACGGCCCCATAGAGTTTTTCATACCAGGCCATGGTGACAACTATCTGGACCTCAACAACACCTTGGTGCATTAGCGTCTAAAAGTGACCAAAAGAGATGGTACTGATATTGCAAATGATGCCAAAGTGAGTCTCATTAATTACCCAGTGGCCACCATCTTCTCCCAAGTGGATGTGACTTTGGGGGAACGTCTAATCAGTCAAAGCAGTGCCACATACCCCTACCGTGCCATCATGGAATGCTTACTCAACTACTCTGAAGACACTCTCAAGACCCAATTCAGCGCAGGGCTTTTTAGCAAGGATACTGCAGGAGGCTCTATGGAATCGACAGACCCATCCACCGGTGCAAATAAAGGACTGGCCGCACGGGCTCGCTACTGTGCAGAATCTCGAGAGTTTCATCTGCTAGGCCCTATACACTCTGACATTTTCTTTCAAGAACGTTTACTCTTAAATGCGGTTGATTTAAGACTAAAATTAACCAGGGCCAAGGATGAGTTTTGCCTAATGTCTGCAACGGATGGGGACATTAGCTAAAAAGTGTTGGGAGCCACGCTTTTTATTAAAAAAGTATCGGTATCTCCGGCAGTTCATCTGGGTCACTCACAGGCTTTGCTGAAAGGAAATGCCATTTACCCTCTCCAAAGAATTACCATGAAAACCTTTGGCATACATGTGGGCTGCAGAATCTGCAGTCAAGAAAACCTATTTCTAGGCCCTTTACCGCGATACGTGGTTATGGGTTTGGTTGATCACGCCTCCAATACGGGCAGCTTAAATAAAAACCCATTTAATTTTCAACACTTCAATGCAGTGTATGTCGCTCTGTGTCAGGACGGACGTCAGGTCCCTGCTAAGGCTTTCCAACCGCAATTTAATAACAACATATCTGTGCGAGAATTTTACAATCTATTCCTGGCTACCGGGAGGCATCTAAAAGATCTCTCTTTACCTATTGACAGAAATTATTTTGCAGAGGGTTTATCCCCAGATGATGACACCTCAGGAAATCTTTCTGTGGTGTCCCAAGGTAACCTCAGGCTGGAAATGCGTTTCCGTACACCTTTAGCCTGTACCGTTAGCATGATTGTTTATGCCTGCTCTGATTCAATCTTGGAGGTGAATAGCCGAAGACAGGTTTTAGTAGATTATTATTAAGGATCGTTGAGCAAAGACATGAATACCCAAGAGTTGGAAGGGCTGATGAGCCGACTGATTGGAAAACAATTTTGCGGAGTGTTGGCTTGTGATGAATTACCTATGGAGAAATGGAAGGTGCGGCCTGCAATGTTTATTGTCAATACCCATCCTAAGAACATGCCGGGTGAACATTGGCTAGCTGTGACATTAGAAGAGTAAGGGAACAAAAATGAATGGGAAGTCATCGGACAAACCATATACACATTGTCCAATACCACCCAATTCGGCGTTGATTCATGCAAAGTGTATTGCAAATGCCGTATAGCAATTGCCAGTTGTAACACTTTAAAAATTCAACAGGTGGCGAATCCGCTCCACCATGGTTTTTCATATTGGAAATGTAACCCAAGTCAACCTCCAAAAGCAAAATTTAGAAAAAAACATTTTTTTGTCAAAAACTTATCACCCCTTAAAAAAGTGCTTTCTGGACCGTTTTTCGAAATTCTTTTGATTTTCTTTTGTCAATTACACATGTGTAAGAACTGTATGAATATACTTTTGTCCAATTTTATTATCATATATATATATATTTTTTTTTACATGCGCATAAGTAATATGTTTTGTCCATTTTTAATATGATTTCATAGGAAGTCAAAAGTCAAAAGTCAAAAATGTCAGAATTTTGTAAAAAACTTCACACACCCTTAAAAAAGTGCTTTCTGGACCGTTTTTCGAAATTCTTTCAAATTTTGTGTCAATTACACACGTATAAGCACTGTATCAACATACTTTAGTTGTATTTTATTATCATCATTTTTTTTAACTTGTGCATAAGGAATATGATTTGTCCATTTACAATATGATTTCATAGGAAGTCAAAAGTCAAAGTCAAAAGTCACTTTTTTGGGGGCCAAATGCCATAAGAAATTTGACATGCTCAAAAATCCTGCAGAAATGCAAAATTGACTGGCCTGATGAACTCGGGATGGCCGGGCAGTGATAGTTGTTCCTTTCCATCACTCGTTGTGTTGATTTCATCATGTCCATTTGGTGATGTTTTTTCACTTTTGCAAGTGCAAGTGCATTTGCAATATGGTTCAATGGGCATTTACCATATGAAATTTGACATGCTCAAAAATGCAAAATTGACTGGCCTGATGAACACAGGAAGGCCGAGCAGTGAAAGTTGTACCTTTCCATCACTCGTTCTGTTGATTTCATCATGTCCATTTGTTTATGTTTTCTCACTTTTGCAAAGTCACTGTGCATTTGCAATATGGTTCAATGGGCATGTACCATCACGATTTTGTCATGCTATAAAAATCCTGCAGGAATGCAAAATTGACTGGCCTGATGAACACAGGATGGCCTGGCAGTGATAGTTGTTCCATTCCATCACTCGTTGTGTTGATTTCATCATGTCCATTTTGTGATGTTTTTTCACTGTTGAATCATATTGCAAGTGCACATGCATTTGCAATATGGTTCAATTGGCATTTACCATATGAAATTTGACATGCTCAAAAATCCTGCAGAAATGCAAAATTGACTGGCCAGATGAACTCGGGATGGCCTGGCAGTGATAGTTGCTCCTTTCCATCGCTCGTTGTGTTGACTTCATCATGTCCATTTTGTGATGTTTTTTCACTATAGAATCATATTGCAAATGCACGTGAATTTGCAATATGTTTCAATGGGCATTTACAATATGAAATTTGACATGCTCAGAAATGCTAAATTGACTGGCCTGATGAATACAAGATGGCCGAGCAGTGATAGTTGTACCTTTCCATCACTCGTTGTGTTCACTATAGAATCATATTGCAAATGCACGTGCATTGTTGTGCAACTGGTAACCCAAAAATAAAAATATGGTTGTAAATGCATTTACCGGGACTCCTATTGTCCATGCCCGCTATGGGAGTACCCTACTACGGCCTTCTATCTATGGGGGCCATCCTGATTGCTTTATGGACTGTTTAAATATTCCGATGGATACGCATTGTTGTGCAACTGGTGATTGAAAATAGGCACCTGGTATCCCAAAAATAAAAATATGGTTGTTAATGCATTTACCGGTCATTCTGATATTAATACCCGCTATGGGAACACAGGATGGCCGGGCAGTGATAGTTGTTCCTTTCTATCACTCGTTGTGTTGATTTCATCATGTCCATTTGGTGATGTTTTTTCACTATAGAATCATATTTCAAGTGCACGTGCATTTGCAATATGGTTCAATGGGCATTTACCATATGAAATTTGACATGCTCAAAAATGCTAAATTGACTGGCCTGATGAACACAGGATGGCCAAGCAGTGATAGTTGTACCTTTCCATCACTCGTTGTGTTGATTTCATCATGTCCATTTGTTTATGTTTTCTTACTTTTGCAAAGTCACTGTGCATTTGCAATATGGATCAATGGGCAGGTACCATCACGCATTTGTCATGCTATAAAAATCGTGCAGGAATGTGAAATTGACTGGCCCGATGAACTCGGGATGGCTGGGCAGTGATTCTGGTTCATCTCAATGGCTCATTAGGGTCTATTTCAGAATGTCACTTTGGTGATGGTACCTCACTGTTTAAACATATTGCAACTGGACAAGAGTCACCAGCAAGTCACCGTCCATCAGTCAATTACATATCATTCTGACACCAAACTGATACAAACTGACACCAAACCCACTTTTTCCAACTCGTTTAGTAGCCAACTATCACATACTTCAGAGCTGGCCCAAAATTCACAACGCCTTCAGTTCAAACCATTAAAAAAACATAAAACACGTAGTTACGTTCTAGCTGCTGGTCCATTTCTTGTGTTGTGTGTAGGCCTATGTGAGGCGACCCCGAATCCCAAGTTTCGGCTCGATCGGTCATTCGGTGTCCGAGCAGAACCCTAATTGGTGCTGAAAATCCACTTTTTTCCATGACTTGCTACGGGGTCCTTGAATGAGCTATCGGACAGAAACGTTGGGGTCTGTCTATATGGGCCGAGACGGTCGCAATGCACCTAGTCTTGCGACTCTGGGACATTTCGAAATGTCGGCATTTTCATGATGCAAAAATGAATTGAAGTCATTGCAAATGTACGAAGCTGTTTCTCGGACCACGTAACTCACCACGCACTATCGACCTGAGGTCTAGAACAGGATTCTAAAGTTTCAGAACTCTAGGTCTGATGGTTCTTTATAAGTTCCAACCAGGTTAACTAATGCAGCCAGTGTATGTCTCTACGTACCCCAATGGGTCCCTACTTCAAAGCTGTGTGTGTGTGTGATTTAGTTTTCCTTTGAAATTTTATGGGAAAAATGACTGATTTACAGTTCATGGGGTTTGCATAATCACATATATGAAGTTTTGGAAAGATCTGACTTTTTTAACCCCTCGAAACAGCCCAAGAGACACCAATTATGGCACTTCCGGTTGGCACAGGAAGCTATAAGTCAACACATATCCTCACCGGGGTATGCTTTTACAGAATCCTGAGTTTTAAGTCCTTACGTTAAGAATTGACTGATTTACACAGGGTTGAATGCACTATGTCTATCAAACTGCTGGCAGGGTATGGATAAACACTTTTAGGGTGATTTTAACCACTTACGGTTGGTCCAGGAAGCTTAGAATCAACACAGGTAGACCTCGTAGTGGCCTGATGGACTGTCATCGAAGACAGGTTCATACGGCATTCAGAACCCACATAGGTTAACTTGTTAACTTGTTAACTTAACAAGTTAAGGTTGAATTTAGGGGTGCAGGCAATGTATTCCTATGGGGAGAGAAGTCAATGCAAACTGTTTGATGTAAACACATTCTTTTAACTGGTAAGGGTTAATGCCACACGGTCAAGGTTAGGCTTGCGCGGATCGGGAGGACCTTAGGAATGTACCTGGGGTCGAATTGTGCTTCTCACCTTAACGGTTCTCTCTCTGTCACCCAAAAGCAAATGACGTTGTGGGGCAGGCTTCATTTTGGGCCTACTTTTCTAATGGTCGCTGCGCTTAGACCGAGCAAGCTATGGTCAAGCGGGATATCTCGTTGAACTCGGCACGGCCTAGAGATTATGTTTATGCCATTGCCTGCTCTCTGTGTCTTTAAGCACCGCACTTTTTAACTCCATCCTTGCTGTGTGTGCGTGTGAGAGCTTTTCTTTGATATCTGTTGGGAGAAATTACTGATTTACAGTTCATGGGGGTTACCTAGTCACACATATGAAGTTTAGGAAAGATGTGACTTTTTTAACCCTTCAAAACAGACAGTGTGACCCAATTAAAGGCACTTTCGGTTGGCACAGGAAGCTATAAGTAAACACATGTCTTGATTGACATAGAAACTTACAGAATCCTGAGTTTTAAGTCTTTAAGTTAAGAATTGACTGATCTACGATCTACACAGGGTTGAATGTAGTCATTTTCACCTTTGAAGGTTATGTACATCAAAACACCTTTTGGGTCAATTTAACCACTTCCGGTTGCTCCAGGAAGCTTAGAATCGACACAGGTAGACCTCATAGTGGTCTGATGGACTGTCATAGAAGACAGCTTCATAAGGCATTCATAACCCACATAGGCTTCAGGTTGAATTTAGAGGTGCAGGCTATGTATTCCTATGGGGAGAGAAGTCAATGCAAACTGTTTGAAGTAAACACCTTCTTTTAACTGTTAAGGGTTAATGCCACAAGGTCAAGGTTAGGCTTGCACGGATCGAGAGGACCTTCCGAACGTACCTAAGGTCGAATTGTGCTTCTCACCCTAACGGTTCTCTCACTGTCACCCAAAAGCAAATGACATTGAAGGCCAGGCTTAATTTTGGTTCTGCTTTTTTCAAGGTCACTGCACTCAGAGCGAGCTACGGTCAAGCGGGGCGTCTCGTTGAACTCGGCACAGTCTGGAGACTATGGTGATGCCATTTTTTGTGTTGATTTCAGAATGCCATTTTGGTGATGGTCCCTCTCCGTTTAAACATATTGCTAATGTACAAAAGTCAACTAGCAAGTCAGTGTCCATCAGTCAATTAGATGTCATTCTGACACCAAACTGATACCAATTGACACCAAACCCACTTTTTCCAACTCATTTAGAAGCCAACTATCACATATGTCAGAGCAGGCCCATAATTCACAGCGCCTTAAGTTTAAAACATAATAAAAACGTAAAACACATAGTTACGTTCTAGCTGCGGGTCCAGGTCGGACATTATGTGAAGGCCTATGTGAGGCGATCCCGAATCCCTAGTTTCGGCTCGATAGGTCCTTCGGTGCCCGAGTAAAACCCTAATTGGTGCTGAAAATCAACTTTTTTCCATGCCTTGCTATGCGGTCCTTGAATGAGCTATCGGACAGAAACGTTGGGGTCCGTCTTTATGGGCCGAGCCGGTTTCAATGCACCTAGTCTTGTGTCTCTGAGACTTTTCTAAATGTCGTCATTTTCGTAATGGTCAAAATGACTTGAAGTCATTGCAAATGTACGAGGCTGTTTCTCGGTCCGAGAACCTTCTAAATCCACCTAACTCACCACGCACTATCGACCTGAGGTCTAGAACAGGTTTCTAAAGTTTCAGAACTCTAGGTCTGACGGTTCTTTTTTAGCTCGAACAAAGTCGCTTTGGATAAAAGCGTCTGCTAAATGGCATATATTATTATTATTATTATTATTGGAGGCACTGTCAGTCTCTACGCACCCCAATACGTCCCTCCTTCCAAGTTGTGTGTCTGTGTGATTTAGTTTTCCTTTGAAATTTTATGGGAAAAATGACTGATTTACAGTTCATGGGGGTTGCCTAATCACACATATTAAGTTTTGGAGAGATCTGACTTTTTAACCCCTCGAAACAGCCCCTGAAACACCAATTATGGCACTTCCGGTTGGCACAGGAAGCTATAAGTCAACACATATCCTCATTGGGGTATGCTGTTACAGAATCCTGAGTTTTAAGTCTTTACGTTTAGAATTGACTGATCTACACAGGGTTGAATGCACTATGTCTATCAAACTGCAGGCAGGGTATGGATATACACTTTTAGGGTGATTTTAACCACTTCCGGTTGGTCCAGGAAGCTTAGAATCAACACAGGTAGACCTCATACTGGCCTAATGGACTGTTACCAAAGACAGGTTCATACGGCATTCATAACCCATATAGGCTTCAGGTTGAATTTAGGGGTGCAGGCAATGTATTCCTATGGGGAAACTGTTTGATGTAAACAAACTGTTAAGGGTTAATGCCACATGGTCAAGGTTAGGCTTGCACGGATCGGGAGGACCTTATGAACGTACCTGAGGTCGAATTGTGCTTCTCACTCTATCAGCAAATGACAATGAGGGCCAGCCTTAATTTTGGGCCTACTTTTCTAATGGTCGCTGTGCTTAGACCGAGCGAGCTACGGTCAAGCGGGGCATCTCGTTGAACTCGGCACGGCCTAGGGAATATGGAAATGCCATTGTAGGCTTTGTGTGTCTTTAAGCACCGCACTTTGTCACTCCATCCTTGCTGTGTGTGTGTTTCTGTGTGTGTGTGTGTGAGAGAGAGCTTTTCTTTGACATCTGTTGGGAGAAATGACTGACTTACAGTTTATGGGGGTTGCCTAATCACACATATGAAGCTTTGAAAAGATCTGACCTTTTTAACCCTTGGAAACTGCCACTGTGACACCATTTAAGGCACTTCCGGTTGGCACAGGAAGCTATAAATAAACTCATATCCTGATTGGGGTATGCCTTTACAGAATCCTGAGTTTTAAGTCTTTACGTTAAGAACTGAGTTATTTACAGAGGGTTTAGTATTGTGTGTTATTTCAGAAAATCATAGAAAATCACAGAAATCTCGCAGAGCTCAGCACACTTTAAAAAGATTTGTAAGAACACCGCGCAACTGGATCTGTAACCGTTGAAAAAAAAAACACCTATCCGTGAACATCACCAATCTGTCATCGTATGATATCTCTTAAATGACGATAGATAAATGGCTGGTTCTTTTTTTATTGAGACCGGAGGCTCCTTGACTTTGACGTGAAGTGGAAAAATTATTTCTCTGTTTTCATTTTGGACCTTTAATCCCAGATAAATGGCCATAACTCTAAAACCATTGAGGCCTAGACGCCATCTTGTTCGGGGCCAACTGCCCATTATGCCAAACCTACGCTCACCGATTTTCTGCTTCGAAATATTTTCCGTTTTCGAGATAAGGCCCCGTCGTGAATCGTGATGTTTTGTCCAATAGCAATATGTTTGCTTATGCCCTCTTGTGGGATATTCCGAGACAGCGGAAAAATGACCAAAATCGTATTATTTTTGTAAAACGGAAACCGAATGTCCGACAAAGTTCATTTGATGACTTCCTGGTAGGTCCGGCCCTGCCGCTCGGCCCGACGCCGTCCGCGAATTTTACAAACGATTTCGGACGTCTAGTAAGGGACTGTACATTTGCAATATGGACTTTCTCACTAACCATACAGCAACTGCCGAAATCATCCCTTAAGGTATGGAAGGAGAAAGAAAAATCGAAACTTTTTTTGATTCCTATGGCTTTCCCCCCGGTTTTTCACATTTCCCCAAATCTATTAAAGAATTTCTGACCAAAAACCTCTCAAAGATATACTACAACATCAAACAGGTGCAAGATACCCTTTCAACGACATGCGGTCAACACTGTGTATTCTACCTATGCCAAAGAGCCCGGGGAGTTTCTTTTGAAGATGTTATGTCTCTTTATTAGGATGATTTAAGAAGTAATGATCAAGTTGTAGCTTGTTTTGTTATATCAAAAGTGTTCAAATGTGTATCCTTTAACCTGTTACTCCTACCCCCTACTTTTTCGAACATTCGGTTAAAAATCGCGCAACATTTCAGCGCCCGGCTACTCAGGCCAGGAATATAGTATATGCATATGATTAGTATGTGTGGATTGAAAACACTCAGACATTTATAAAACTGGTTAAACTGTGACTATAACAGAACGTGCGTTTCATCGAAAAGTGCAGGAAAATCTGATCACTGAAAATGGAAAAATATATCCATGCGCGACTTGAACCAATTGATAAAGGTGAACCACATTTAATGGGGCTGAGGTTGCAATACCTACAGCTTCCACACAATGTCTAGAGTCTTGTCATTTGCCTACTATTTGTTTCTTGGTCAAACAGACGCAAGGAAGCGCAGTTCTTCCGGTCTCCGACCGGATATTTTGGTTGAGATTTACCCGGACATTATTTCCAGACGGACAGCTAAAGAATATACTTCGCCTCGTGATCAATTTGATCGCTTATTAACGTTTACTAATACCTAAAGTTGCATTACAAAAGTATTTTGAAGCGTTTTGTGAAAGTTTATCGCCAACTTTTTAATTTAAAACAATTACGTTACGTTATAAGACGCTATTTTTTTCGTTTATCACACAGTCTTCATAGATCGACATCTAGGCTATATAAGGACCGATTTAATCGAAGAAAAGACCCAATAGTGATTATGGGACATCTAGGAGTGCCAACAAAGAAGATGGTCAAAGGTAATGAATGTTTTATATTTTATTTGTGCGGTTTGTGTAGCGACGACTATGCTAATTATTTTGTTTACGTCCCCTGCGTGTCTTTTGGGGTGTTACATGCTATCAGATAATAGCTTCTCATGCTTTCGCCGAAAAAGCATTTTAAAAATCTGACTTGTTATCTCAAAAGCCTGATAATGTTCAGAATTCTCTAAAATACTTTTTACAAAACAAGTTTTACCACTATTCGAAGGCCCTGCGATTAAGGCCGAAAAGGGTAGTTGCAACCGGGGGTCAAAACCTTCTACAGCAGTCATTATACAGCAGTCATTATCGACCATAGGCCGTGGTAAATGCTGCAAGAAACACATTTACATTACCCGGGGGTAGAACCCACTTCTTGTTACGTCGCCATTGCACCAAGGCAATGTCTTGACTCAAGAATGAAAAATGTGAAATTTCGTATTGGTCCGAAAAAACGAATTCCAAAAATTCTTCAGGGTCTTTAATAATCGACGTTGTTAGCATATTACACCTCTGAGCTAATTTGCCCCAAAGCGAATTTAAGTACAATTTCGACACATTTCATTTGGTTTTGTTGACCTCTATTCTGTCAGGGTCAAGAAGGATGCCTTCTCTGTCATGATAGTCTTGAATGTACCTGTCCTTACTCTCTTGTGTCCGATGCAGGATAGCCTGAAGCCATTTGCTTACATCTCAAGAAGGTCTTGATGTACTCTTTAAAAAGAGTGTCTGATTTCTTTGAAAAGTTCCATACTTCAAAGATTTTGGCCACACGATACCCCATCTCTAAAGCCTTATAGAATTCAGCTGTGACCCATACACCTGTCAGTGCTCTTTCTTGATCAGTGTGATCACATGGGGTTTGTTGTATGTTTTCACTGCAGGTGCGACAAAGGGGAAATAAAAGTTTTCCTTGAGGACCCCTGTAAGGCAACACAGGTATAAACAAACCCCTTGGAGGGTAGACTGTTGCTTTGATCAGACCAAAATAGTTTTGAGGTAAGTCAAAATCACGATGAATAATTTCAGGATGACCTATAGGATTTGCATGAGGAACTCATTACATGCGGATAAAGGGATGTAAAATCTACATAGCCTATTGTCTCGTCGGGTTGCTCTACATACCTCAATGTCAAAGCATTGGTACGGCCGCCATACAAGGCCTGTCTTGGCTCCAGAGGTTCTGGGGTGTCAAAGCTGGAAAGGAATGCTTGAACATGAGGATCAGACTTTTTGAGGGCTGTCTATTCGTGCTCCCACAAAACAACCACTTTTAGACCGTAAGTAGCCTGTAAAGAATCAACTTTGTCTTGAAACTCTTGGTACATTTCCCCAAAAGTCTTTTGGGTTAGGACACACATGTTCTGGGGAACAAAGCAAGATTTGCAACCATGGAAGAAACAACCATTGTACTCATACACGGTCTCAACCCCTTCAATCTGGGTGTAGCCATCTACATGGTAAGAGCCAAATGCCTTCTCCCCTCGATTCAAAGCATGTTGAATAAAAATGTCTTTATCCTGGGCCATATACTCTAGCCATTGAATGGACCCACTAGAGTATGCCTTGAATTGGCGTCGGTAGTTGTCAGGCGAGGGGATAGCTATAGAGGCTGTAGGCAGATAGTGTGTACGATATGTTTTCATGCATGCCGATGCAATAGTTGTACAACTCCAGGGGTCAATGCCTGCATCTTTGATTACCTCTTCTCTGAATCTGAGGCATCCTTCACGAAGTATAACCACATCATTGTCACAGTATGATTCCATCTCTTTACGGAAATCAAAGGTGCCATGTCTTACTGTCTCATACCAAGTCATGAATCTCTCACGCTCTTTGGGAGACATTTGATCACACCCGTACATTTCTGGGCTGGGATATGATCCGATATAATGTAGATTCTCAGATGTGAAGAAGTGGGGGAACCAGCCTTTCACCGAGTTTTCAAAACCCAACCCTCTGGCATTTGAGCCAGAAGCTTAAACTGTCAATGTATCTTTGGTTGAAGGCTGGATCTACAAAACACAAGATTTTACTACCTTGAGCTATGACACTGGGGGCCACGCCTTGCTGTATCAAGGGGTTCAGAAGAAGGTAAGAGTCGTAGGCTCTAGCATTGTGCGCTATAAACGTAAAGTTTCGGTACTGTGGTTTTCTAAAATGTTTTAGAAAGAGTAGTGCACAATTGGATCCTTCTGCAGACCACTTTTCCCCCTTGAATGTCATGGTAGATACAAAAATAGGTAAATGATCCACCGATTGCTGATTTGTCTCAAAATCATAGAACACATATTTCTCTGAATGTTCATCTTCAGCCAAGGGCTGAATATAACACTCGTGTGGCACTTCTTGAACCACTTCAGCATTTCTGCTTTTCAGCGGCCCTTTACAGATTGGACAATGTATGATTCCACAAACATGTGGTTTAGGGCTATCTATTTTAAGGCTGTAATTGCAATGACATTTTGGGCATTTCTTGTTAATGGCACAAATGCTTACAGATTTACAGGCCTTAGGGTGCCATGTTTCAATTTTGTGTTTATCGTAACAGTAGGTCGAACGACATGTGCGATGGCAATCCTCACATGGTGTCAAGTTTAGGGTTTGCATAGGGCACTCTGCATCCTGACATACAGAACAGTTATAACGGCACGAGTGCCCCCCCTTTCGGGTGTAGCCGGTATGGCAGGATGGACACACATAGGGGATGCCTATGAATGCCGTGATGTTGGAAACGGCATAGTAATGTTCGTTTTGCACTTAAAAGTACAGAATCTAAGGGTGCGGTTGGGGGGTGTTTTGGAACTTCAAGAGAGCTGCATTAGCTCTACTGTGGTACAAAACCACAATCTTGATATTCAGAAAGTTTTCAAATTTGACAATGTCTGAGAATGCCACCCCTTCCTGTATCCCGAGACCCACTGCCGTTTGGATCTCTCTAGCCTTTTGCAATGCCGTCAGATCAGTACATCCGGGGTTAAGTAAATGCGCTAGGCCTATTGCAAAAGATAGCTTATTATCGGGATTGTGAACGTTTATGAGGTAGGCCCTTTTATTGCTTATGATTTCTGACTGCATTAGGCTATCAAGCTTCCTTCTCTGCCCACCACCCCCCTGCGGTTGACGTATTATTTGCACTACAAGCTCGAGGGTCCGATCGGCTATGATGGCTAAATTTGACTGAACAAGGCGTTCTACCAGCGCGGTAAAGTAATCAAGATCTGCTTCGCCATTGGGTAAAATAAGAGATACTGTATTATGCAGGCTATCTCCACAAATTTCCAACTGTAAGACATCACGAGGTTCGCCATAATCTCTTGCCGTCTCTAACAGATCATTTAGAGTGTCCATTATCATCATGTAAAATACAGCATAGTCAAGAATCTGATTCACCCATAGGAAATTGAAAAACTGTCAAATCTCTGTATTGTTGAATTTATTCCTGTACACAACCCTGACACGTCTATCATGAACATCTGCCTCCAGATTTATTAGACAATTGTCCAATTCCCCAAAAACATCTTGTGGCGTTTCAGACTCTACGGACCTGGGCGTTACTGGTTGTTCTATCGCTGTTGGGGTGGTCGGGGCCGAAATTGTCTGACTAGCGTTCATCCGATTAATTAAGGTTATGAGGGCTTTGGGAATCTGGGATAACATGTTTTCCTCAGGCGCCCCTGACTCGTTCATACGATTAATCATTTCTAAGAGTTCGGCGGAATCTGGGTTAATATGCTTTCATCTAACGTTCCTGACTCGTTCATACGTTTAATAACTTCTAGGAGTTCGGCTGGAATCTGGGATAAATCCCCCAGTCGTTTGTATAGCAAAACATTCCTCGATTTCAAAGCCCTGGAAAATAATGTGAAAAACCTTTCTTGTTCGGCTGCCGGTACAGAGGCCGTAGAATTGACTCGGTCGATAAGGTTGGCCACATCACAGAATAGCTGGTCGCCAACATCTGACATGTCATTAAAAACAGGTCTCTCGGGTGTTTCATCGGGAATGCTCGGGGCGCCGGAATCCCCCAGCTCTAGATGTCTGTGCCGTTTTTCGCCGGGGCGGAGTCTGAATGAAAATAATACATACAAAATTACATTATTAGATATAAAAAAAGATATGTTAGCTACATACAAAAGTCAAATACCTTTCCGGTATAATAATATATATTAACAATACATAGTTAAAATACCTCGGCTTTTTTGGGGCTTGTTGTGACGAATCGCCGAAACCGGGGGTGTGTGACTTTTTCCTCTAGCGTTCCAGATTCTGCTGGGCCTGTCTCCTGGCAGTCTGAAAAAACATTATTTGTCCTTGTTTTAACATAGGCTATCAACAGATCTATAACTAATAAAAAGGCTCATAACTAATAACAAAACTGTATAATGGTCTCATACCGTGTCCCTGGAGCGCCGGCTCGTGAAGCAGCAAGTTCCCGGCCCAACAGTAGTTTTCGGGTGGGCTTGATTCAGAGCAATGTACTTGGGCCACCGCTGCTCTTTGCCTGTTGTTGTCTGGAATATTTCGGGCGGGGGTCGATGTTCCCTTGATTCGCGGTGAGTTTGAAAAATCGCTCGTACAGAACGGTAGAATTGCATCAAAGTCCGGCGTGTCAGATGTCCATAACGCATCCTTTATCATTCCTGGCTGTATGTCGGGAATGATAGTACACCCTATTTTTATTTTTTTATATATAAATATTCTTGGGTATGTGTTTAATTATAAGGACTTACAACGAAAAAAGGCCGATGGTGATTGCCTGCCTGACTTTTGCTCCTGTGAACCCCCCTCATGTTGTTCCAGATCCGGTAAATCGCGTAAAAGCTGCGTAAATGTCGGGGATCCTAGACACCATTAGACAATATTAACAGTTATATGCTATATCCACACTTTTTTAACCTATATTGGCCTTTTGGCCTGAAATACCCAAATAACTAGGGGTTAATATTACAATAATATTCAAACAAATCTTAAAATATGTTTTTCATTTACTCACCTCCAGAAATATCCATTATGCGAGATTCACTTATTCAGAATATATATATTTTTATTTAATCTGTCCGTGCAGCTCAGTATTCGGGCCTGTATGTTTGCGCTAAAGCAATGCTAACAGCGTTAAAAATAGTTCTGTCCCTAACTATCTAAAAGTACGGAATGAGTTTTTGAGAGATGAATGCTACACCCCACCCCTGTATGTCTGTTTTAGAGCCCCCAAAAGGCTTTGAATTCAAAGTACCATTCTGTCTGCATTGGGTTTGCTAGAATCCCTGTGTGTTGATTAGATATCAGTGTTTAACCCCGGGCTGTAGGCCTATATCTTGACAGGCCATATGACGGATAATGTAAACCTTGGTTTCAAATGATTCTCTACAGATTGAGCTCTGGGACCTGGGTTGAACCCCCCACCTTAGGGTTTATGTAACACACACACAACCACACACACATACACGCCTGTTGCTACGTCACAAGCCCACTCACACACACACACCCCTGATTCTATTTTACTTCGCGACAGAGCTGGAAGACGTTGTTAAATAAGCTTTTCCCATAGTTAAAGGGTGAGATACTGTTTTTTAAATTCCTTTTATTGAATTCCAAAATATTTCGTACAACCTTTAAGACATGTTTGAATTAAGTAACACATTTGAATAATATTTAAACATGCATCACACGTGTTTTATGTTAAAAAAACTTGGAGGCCGGTCTTTGTACATTATTACAAACTTTAATAAAACGTAATGTTAATAACATACCCATGTAGGAATAGACTATAAAATAATACATGTTTTTTTCAGATCTTACAGTTGTCTGCTCCAGACCCTAGCGTGAGAGAAAAGAACGCTACTCCTTAGTTAAATGGGGGCTATACATTTTCAAAATTAACAGCTACATTTTAACACGTTATAATTCAACATTTTTTTACTATTTCTTCCAGATATAGGGGTCCTGTTAGCCCTGAACATTATCCGTTTCCAATTCCCCATCGCAAAGTATTTTCCGCGCTCCGTCAAAGCTCTGTCCACTTTCCATCCAGGGAAAGATCCGCCTCCGACCTTGTTGTTCCGGGGTATGTCTCAATGATAACCATCGCCGTAATTGTTCACGATTTTCGAAAAGACTGTCCAGCTTATTCATCAGGGTTTGGAAAATGTGGTAATTGCGCCATTTAAAACTGAACATTATTTGAAAATTTTTTACATCCTTGCATGCTTTGGAGGATACATATGAACTGACCGTTTCCGTAGCATTTGCCCTATCAAATTGTTCACATGCTAAAATTGTCACTCTGGAGTCTGGGGTATAAGCCATGGAAGTGACTCTCAGAGCCATCAGATCATTTTGTCCACAGCCTTGTTCTTCCAACGCATATCCTGGCAGCCTTGAAGCACTCAGGGCGCATTCCATTTGACACAAAGCTAGCCTTATTTTAAGCCATTCTCGCATCCTTAGCGCTGGAGAAAAAGGCTCGGGTTCTGCATGATAAAAGGGTTGGGACACGCTGTCTGTGAATATCTTAACCGTAGATTCCTCCGGGTTGAATATGTACGAAATATGTCCCTCGCTTGTACACAAAAATCCTTTAAAACATTCTGGAGCCTCAAGCAAAATATCATCCAGGCTTTTGGCGTTGGATTCATGACATGAGCTACAGAGCACTCCGAGAATTCCCCTTGTAGACATATTTTAGATGTTTAATATTCAGGTCTTAAAAATGGCTTGTTCTGGACATTTATAAAGCCTAGGCCCCAGATCCATAACCCTGGACATTCCTGCTTCATAGATAAAGCTGGGGGGGGGGGGTTGGGAGACATACACGGTCCCAAAAGTTCAAACACTCAACCCCCACCCTCCCCAGTTCAACCAGCCCCCCTAGACATCAAGCAACAGGCCTACTTCAAAGCATACCATAGAGCTATAAAATAACACACACCCTCCAACACGTGAACACATGAACAGGGGGGACGGGCCGGAGGCCCATATTCAGACATGTACACGTCATCATGACGTACGGTCATCAATCAATCATTTTGACCCGTTCCGTCTACTGTATTCTCTCTTATGAGGATTACAAATGGCTGGAATATTCTATTTCAAAGGACGATGCTTTCTGCTTCGCATGCCACCACTTTCAACGTCCAGGAAACCATGTTGGAGAGAAGGCGGTATTTACCAACGATGGCTACCAGAACTGGAAGAAGGCAACAAGTTAATTCAAGACAGACAATGCTAGTGTGGAGCATAAATATGCAATGACAGCGTGGAATGAGTGGACTATTTAGAACGAGTTTGGCTCAACAAATGCAATGGTCTTCGTGATGGACATTCAAAAATAGTTTGAGAGAACAGAGTATATGAGAGCAGTTGACTGTGACTGTTCCACTGGATGTCATAAGGTGAATGCACCAATTTGTAAGTCGCTCTGGATAAGAGCGTCTGCTAAATGACTTAAATGTAAATGTAAATGTAAATGTAAGCAGTTGTGGAGACAGAAAACGAAATTGATGTCAACCAGGGAAACTTCCTTGAACTTTTACAGGTCTTAGGCAAATTCGACAAAACAGTTGCACAGAAAATCTCAGATAATCGTAGAAATTCTAAGTACATAATATACAGAATGAAATACTGGGCAAACTCTCGACTCAGAAACCTTGCCTGCCTGTCTATACACACAGAAAGAACCAAGGCCCTGGATGTCCAGAAGATTATAGACTCATTTGCACTGAATCACAACAACTGATGCATCATCCTTCTATAAAACAACACTTGATGAGTAACTGAAATGCCTTTAATTTATTGACAGAGTGAGCCTGTCCAGTGGTGGGAACATGATTCAATCGCGCTGATCTGGATGGAACAAGAAGACACGTGCATATTGTCAGCCAGTCGGCCTACAAGTATTATTGCAATAGAAATATAATCGTTAAGATTGTGATGATAGCCAGCTCGTTTTACACCATGTGTGCACAGTTGACAGGCATAGGGTAAATGCATTTCTCATTGTGGCTGTACTCTAGATTTTATTCCTTTCATTTCTGATGTTGTGATAGACATTTAATCCGTAACATTATTACCAATGCACAGTTCTCTGATCATGCACATGGAATAAATGCACACGCAAGTATTGGTCAAGCCTGGCACCGTGCCTGAGTCACATCCACTAGATTCCTCAGAGTTCTAATTGATGAAAAGTTGTCCTGGAAATAACATATTCAATTTCTCTGGAGCAAAGTAATGAAATCTGTTGGTATCATCAGAAATATTAGTGGTTTGGTTCTTCAGGCTTGCTTCCTAACTCCATACTATAGCCTAATTTACCCATATCTCATTTACTGTAATATTGTCTAAGCAGTACATATGCCTCCTACCTACACAAATTTCTAAAATTTCTTGGGTTTCGTTTTATTAGCTTAAGTTTTACAGGTGGTTTTTCCCTGGATGGTGTCTGAGTGGGGTTTTCGTGGCTATTACTGTTTTTTGTGCTAGTTAAATAAAACGCCCTTTTCTTTGGAACTTGTTTCTCCTGCGCCTGACTCCACATCTCCTTGGGGAGATCTAACAGAATCCCACACCCGTATCATGGAGTCAGCAGGAGCGGACGCGCCCACCCCGTCCATGGAGAAGCGTGTTTAACAGCACACAGCGGCATTACACAGTTTGGGGACAGCGATGGATCAGGTGTTGGGGAGAATGGAGAGATGGGAGAGGAGCGGCCTCCCTACCTCTTCTTCAGGCACTCTCCAGCCTTCACCACCACCTTCTCCGGCGGCGTCCGGCCCCAGCGGGATTTGGCTCGCTCTCCCGAGGGACTATGATGGGACGGCTGCCGGGTGTAAGGGGTTCCTGCTCCAGCTGGAGCTTTACCTGGCGACCGTTCACCCGACACCCTAGGGAGAATAGAGTGTCAACGTCCTCGTCCCCTGTCTTTCAGGTAAAGCCCTGGAGTGGGCCAACGCGGTTTGGGAGGGCCCAGACTTGGTGAGGGACCATTACCCAGAGTTCACCTGCCGCTTCCGGGCAGTGTTTGATCACCCACGAGAAGGCATAGTGAACGGCTGTTTCACTTAAGGCAGGCGATAAGGAGTGCACAGGATTTCACGTTGGAGTTCCGGACCCTGGCCGCCGGCGCGGGGTGGAATGACAGGGCCCTGATGGACCATTATAGGTGTAGCCTACGGGAGGACGTCCGCAGGGATCTAGCCTGTCGTGGACCGGCGACGACGACCACTGAGCACCGCCCGAACAGGGAGAGGAGCAACCTTCGGTGGAAGTTGTGACAGTACTCCTCCCTGACGTGCGGCTCCCACAGCGCACCGATGCCGGCCTTGAGGACGACCCGGAGGGCGATGCGCAGGGCGATCAGGGTGGAGGCGGTGGAACTCACCCAGCAGAGATGGGTCCAAGATGTCCCCCACCGGCACCCAGCACCTTTCCTCCGGACCGTACCCCTCCCGATCCAAAAGGTACTGCAGGCCCCCACCTGGTGTCTAGAGTCCAGGATGGACCGTACAGAGTACGCCGGACCCCCCTCGATATCCAGGGGGGGGGCGGAGGGACCTCCCGCACCTCGACGTCCTGTAGTGGACCAGCTACCACCGGCCTGAGAAGAGACACATGAAACGAGGGGTTAATACTATAGTAAGAGGGGAGCTGTAACCTATAACACACCTTGTTTATTCTCCTCAGGACTTTGAATGGCTCCACAAACCCAGCTTCCGGCAGGGCAAGTGGAGAGGCAGGTTTCGGGTCGAGAGCCAGACCCTGTCCCCCGGTGCGAACACGGGGGCCTCACTACAGTGGCGGTCAGCGCTCACCTTCTGTCGCCCACTGGCCCGTTGAAGGGATTCCTGGATGGCTCTCCGGGTCTCCTTTGAGCGCTGCACCCAAATCCTCCACCGCAGGAGCCTCGTCTGACTCTGATGCCATGGTACCAGGACCGGCTGATAGCCCAACATGCACTGAAACAGCGACAGGTCCGTGGAGGAGTGGCGAAGGGAATTCTGGGCCATCTCGGACCATGGGACGAACCTCGCCCACTCTCCAAGCCGGTCCTGGAAATACGACCGCATGAACCTGCCCATATCCTGGTTCACTCTCTCCACCTGCCCATTACTCTCGGCGTGAAAAGCAGGGGTCAGGCTGATCGAGAACCCCAGACGCTCCATGCATGTCTTCCGGCACTACGGGGTGCCTGAGGATATAGTGTCTGATCGGGGTCCCCAGTTCACTTCCCGGGTTAGACCGCTGTGCCACACAGGAGGCCTCATACCCCAGGTATGTCCTGCTCTTCCATATGGGAGTCCCTCAAAGCACACCTATTTGGACAAATTATTTCTTATACAGCCAACAAAAACAAAGCTCGCTCTTAGCGGCTTTGAAACCTGAGCGAATCGATAGCTACATTAAATGAAAGTAAGCTACAGATCCATCATCTGATCTATATAAAGAATGCCAGCTACTCCAATCTGACTTTCAAAAGCTCTCTACCAGGCAAGCTGAACAATTACTCTTACGAGCCTGATACAGTGTATAAGCAAGGCGATAAGGCAAGTAATCTCCTTGCACATCAGATCCGTAAATCTGAGGCCTCATGTCTACTCCCACAAATAAGGACCCTGTCTGGTACTGCCACAGTTATGCATAAAGAGATCAATGATCAATTCCCAAAAAATATTCTGTGCAATACACCTCTGAATCGCCTCTAGAGCCTTTGTTGATTGATTTGTTCTTTGATGGTCTGAATATGTCTTCAATTGATACAGACTCTCATGACAGTTTGGAGATGGAGAGGGGGGTTGTACACCAAAGTTATAAATAGTCTAATTCAATACATAAATTCTAAAATGCTGACAAATGCTGACATTTAATTGATAACAAATTATATGACCCTGCACTGGATAAAAATAATAATAATATATATATATATATATTGAGGAGGAGGGTTTAGTATATATATATATATATATATATATATATATATATATATATATATATATATATATATATATATATATATATATACTAAACCCTCCTCCTAAGTGAAATTGAAAAAGCATGACCCTCCCTCATTTTTCCTCTGGCTAATAATTGTGTAAATTTCGACTGGTCCCTTAGAGGCTTTTCTCTGTCAGGTCCAATAAATCAGAACATGTTATTTCCTCCATCTTTAAATGATGGGTCTTTTGGCATCTGGCACTCACTAGGCCTCTCCTCACTAGGCCAATTATTCTTCAATGATACGTTTGCCTCTTTTTCTCAGCTACAGGAAAAGTTCAACCACACCCAATCACACTTCTTCTGTTATCTCCAGACTAGGAAATGTGTTAGAGCTACATCTATAGAGAACAAGTTGGGCATATTGTGTATATTGTGTGAACTCTCCACTAGTGGAAGTGCAGTCTATAAATAAAAGTACAGTGCCTTCAGAAAGTTTTCATACCCCTTGACTTATTCCATGTTATAGCCTGAATTAAAAATTATTAAATATATTTTTTCCCACCAATCTACACACAACAACAAAGTGAAAACATCTTACATTTTTTGTGCAAATTTATTGAAAATGAAATACTGAAACATCTCATTTACATAAGTACATACATCCCTGAGTCGATACATGTTAGAATCACTTTTGGCAGCAATTACAGCTGTGAGTCTTTCTGGATAAGTTCCTAAGAGCTTTGTATACCTGGATTGTAAAATATTTGCCCATTATTCTTTTCAAGCTCTGTGAAATTGGTTGTTGATCATTCCTAGACAAAAATGTTCAAGTCTTGTCACTGATTTTCAAGCAGATTAAAGTCTTAACTGTAACTTGGCCACTCAGGAACATTCACTGTCTTCTTTGAAAGCAACTCCAGTGTAGATTTGGCTTTGTGTTTAAGGTTATGTCCTGCTGAAAGGTGAATTCATCTCCCAGTGTCTGGTGGAAAGCAGACTGAACCAGGTTTTCCTCTAGGATTTTGCCTGTGCTTGGCGCCATTCAATTTCTTTGTTTATCCTGAAAAAACTCCCCAGTCCTTAATTGTTACACCCTGATCTGTTTCACCTGTCTTTGTGCTTGTCTCCAACCCCTCCAGGTGTTCCTCATTATCCCCTGTGTATTTATACCTGTGTTCTCTGTTTGTCTGTTGCCAGTTCGTTTTGTTCATCAAGCCTACCAGAGGTTTTCGCCTTGCTCCTGGCTGTTTCTAGTTTTCCCGGTTTTGACAATTCTGCCTGCCCTGAGCCTTCCTGCTGTTCCGTAACACAATAACATAACAAAAACGAGGCCACATACTGGGTATACCGGTACCGAGTCAGTGTGCAGGGATACAGGTTAGTTGAGGTAACTTGTACATGTAGATAGGTTTGAAGTGACTATGCATAGATAATAAACAGTGAGTAGCAGCAGTGTATAAAACAAATGGGAGGTTCAATGTAAATAGTCCAGTGGCCATTTGATTAATTGTTCAGCAGTCTTATGACTTGGGGGTTGAAGCTGTTAAATAAATCTGGATTACTGACCTCTGCCTGCCCTTGACCTGTCATTTTGCCACCCACCTATTCTAGTAATAAACTTTTGTTACTTCGACACTGTCTGCATCTGAGTCTTCCCTGAAACGTGATACTGAATGGTTATAAGCATTCCTATAACATGATGCAGCCACCACTATGCTTGAAAATATGGAGAGTGATACTCAGTAATGTGTTTTTCAGTAATGTGTTCTTGGATTTGAACCAAACATAACACTTTTATTCAGAACAAAAAGTGAATTGCATTGCCACAAGGCAGTATTACTGTGGAATCTTGTTGGTAACTGGATGCATGTCTTTGAAAATTTGTATTATGTACATGCTTCTCTCTTTTCTTTCTGCCAATTAGGTTAGTATTTTGGAGAATCTACAATGTCGTTGATCCATCCTCAGTTTTGTCCTATCACAGCCATTAAGCTCTTTAACTGTTATAAAGTCACCATTGGCCTCATGGTGAAATCCCTAAGCGGTTTCCCTCCTCTTCAGCAATTTAGGAAGGATGCCTGTATCTTTGTAGTGACTGGGTGTATCCAAAGTGTAATTAATAACTTCTCTATCCTCAAAGAACATAGTCAATGTCCGCTTTTTTATTTTAATGCATCTTCATTTAGGCAAGTCAGTTAATTAAGAACAAATTATTATTTACAATTACGGCCCACCCCGACCAAACCCTAATCCGGACGATGCTGGGACAATTGTGCGCCAGTATTGAGGAATGCGGAAACAGGGAGAAGTCAGTTTGATTTGGAAAGTTTGTTACTTTGTAAAGGTTTGAAAGTCTATTGAAAATGTTTGGTTACTAGCTAGATACCTTTTGAGTTTAGATCCCTCGACGTGGATGGTGTCAGTTGCTGGGACCTCTATCTGTCCAGTGATCCTGCTGACCAAGGCATGGTCTGAGGAGCTGCTTGGCGTATCAGCTAGCCTAGCTAGGCACCTGCCTATCAAGTTAGCAGGGTTTTATTGAGGGCTTGAATGCAGCTCGCAACTTGGTTAGCCATTATGACTGGGACCACGAATTGTCCCGGACCTGTGGCTGTCTCAATCCCTGCTTTTTTTTGTTATTTTCAATCTTCCCAGCAAACTGCCGTCTCGACCGGACCAGAGACATCCAGGACCTGAAGAATTGCAGTTCTACAAGGGTCAGCTCAATCATTTTAAATTGGAGAACAGCAAGATGACAGCAATCCATAAGTCATTGAGAGAGGACATCAGTTCTGTATGTAAATACATAACAATGACGGAGAAATCAGATTATCTCGAGGGAAAATCAAGGCAGAACAACAAGGTTGTGGACGGAATTTCAGAATTTCCAGAGGGAAATTGAGGGAAATGATATCGGAGAAACTGAAGATGGACCACAGGAAGGTTGAGGTGGAACATGCCAACAGAACTCGAAAATCCACCACCAGCCCATGTGACAAACCAAGCCAATAGTAGTCAAGTTTCTGCGGTTCAATGACAAGGTAGTTGTTCTGGAAAGAGCCAAGAACTTGAGAGGCACATATAGTGCATTTGGGAAAGTATTTAGACCCTTTTATTTTTTACACATTTTGTTACATTTAGCCTTATTCAAAAAAAATCTCATCAATCTACACACAATACCCCACAATGACAAAGCAAAATATTTTTTTTGCAAATGTATAAAAAATTAAAAAGGAAATATGAAATGTACATAAGTATTCAGACCCTTTACTCAGTACTTTGTTGAAACTCCTTTGGCAGCGATTACAGCCTTGAGTCTTCTTGGGTATGAGGCTACAAACTTGGCACACCTGTATTTGGGGAGTTACTCATATTCTTCTCTGCAGATCCTCTCAAACTCTGTCAGATTGGAAGGAAAGTGTTGCTGCACAGCTATTTTCAGGTCTCTCCAAAAATGTTTGATCAAGTCCTGGCTCTGGCTGGCCCCTCTAGGACACTCAGAGTCCCAAAGCCAATCCTACATTGTTTTGGCTGTGTGCTTAGGGTCGTTGTCCTGTTGGAAGGTGAACCTTCACCCCAGTTTGAGGTACTGAACTCTGGAGCAGGTTTTCATCAAGGATCTCTCTGTATATTGCTCTGTTCATCCTTCCCTCAACCCCGACTAGTTTCCAAGTCTCGGCCTCTGTAAAACATCCCCACAGCGTGATACTGCCACCACCATGCTTCACCATAGGGATGGTGCTTGATTTCCTCCAGACATGACGCTTGGCATTCAGGCCAAAACTATCAATATTGGTTTCATCAGACCAGGGTATCTTCACAGAGGAACTCTAGAGCTCTCTTACGAATCCCTTTTGGCCCGGCAGTCTAGGGGGGGATGGTAACGAGACCCGTAACACAACTCATGCAAAGTATAATAGTGAGAAAGTGACAGTGAAAACGAAAAACCACAGACAACTAAATGACCGTCAAATACTCATGGTTTATTTTTAAACACACAGAAAAGGGGGGCGGGAAGAGGGGCTGAGCTGGACCCAAGGAAATAAATCATATCCAAAACACCCCTAAGCTAGTCTAGCCTGCTTTAAGAACAGCTAGATAACTAACCAAAAATACAGCAGTTGGTCCGCCCAGTGCTAACTAGGGTATTTCAACAAAGTATTCCTACGGGTAATGTATGCCCATGGGCAACTTGGCTTGGTACCCCCTTTCCCCACCATCAAACAAACAGTCAAACACCATAACCAAAACAATACTCACAGGATAACGGACAAAGTGACATGTAGTTGCAAAAACCAAAAGAGAGATCTCTGCATTCAAATAGAGATGGAGAGAGAGAGAAACAAAGAGATCGAGCTCCAGAGAAAACAACTGAATGGGTTTTTAAAGCAAGGGAAATGGGATGTGATAGGGTAAGAGAAAAGGAGCAGGTGTCTTCTGATCAGCTACTGATTGGGGAATGATGATTGTCACCTGTGAGGGGAGAAGAATAGAAAAGAAATACACACAGGATACACACTCAGGATACTTGTATCCATATCAAGCTCCTTCAAAGTGACCATCAGGTTCATAGTCATCTCCCTTACAAAGGCCCTTCACCCCCGATTGCTCAGTTTGACCGGGTGGCCAGCTCTAGGAAGAGTCTTGGTGGTTCCAAACTTCTTCCATTATAGAATGATGGAGGCCAGTGTGTTCTTGGGGATGCTGTAATTCTGCAATGCTGCAGAAATGTTTTGGTAACCTTCGCCAGATCTGTGGCAAGACACAATTCTGTCTCGGAACTCTACAGACAAATCTTTTGACCTCATGGCTTGGTTTTTGCCCTGACATGCACTGTCAACTGTGGACCTTGTATAGACAGGCCTTTCCAAATCATGTCCAATCAATTGAATTTGCCACAGGTGAACTCCAATCAAGAAGTAGAAACATCTAAAAAATTATCAATGGAAATAGGATGTATCTGAGCTCAATTTTGAGTCACATAGCAAAGGGTTGGAACACTTACAGTTCAATTCGGAAGTTTACATACACTTAGGTTGAAGTCATTAAAAGTAGTTTTTCCACAAATTTCTTGTTAACAAACTATAGTTTTGGCCAGTCGGTTAGGACACTTACTTTCTGCATGACACAAGTAATTTTTACAACAATTGTTTGCAGACAGATAATTCACTGTATCACAATTCCAGTGGGTCAGAAGTTTACATGCACTAAGTTGACTGTGCCTTTTAACAGCTTGGAAAATTCCAGGAAATTATGTCATGGCTTTACAAGCTTCTTATAGGCTAATTGACATCATTTGAGTCAATTGGAGGTGTACCTGTGGAATAAATCAAGGCCTACCTTCAAACTCTGTGCCTTTTTGCTTGACATCATGGGAAAATCAAAAGAAATCAGCCAGGACCTCAGAAAAACATTAGAGACCTCCACAAGTCTGGTTCATCTTTGGAAGCAATTTCCAAACACCTGAAGGTACCACGTTCCTCCGTACAAACAATAGTACGCAAGTATAAACACCATGGGACCACGCAGCCGTTATACCACTGTCGCGCCCTGACCATAGAGAGACTTTTATTCTCTATGTTTGTTTGGTTTCGTTTGGCTCTTTATTGTTTTTGTGAGTTTCATTTCAAATGAACATGTGGAACTCTACGTACGCTCTGCCTTGGTCCGACATTCATTATAAGAATCGTGCCAACCGCTCAGGAAGGAGATGCGTTCTGTCTCCTAGAGATGAACGTACTTTGGTGCGAAAAGTGCAAATCAATCCCAGAACAACAGCAAAGGACCTTGTGAAGATGCTGGAGGAAACAGGTACAAAAGTATCTATATCCACAGTAAAACGAGACCTATATCGACATAACCTGAAACGCCGCTCAGCAAGGAAGAAGCTATTGCTCCAAAACCACCATGAAAAAGCCAGTCTATGGTTTGCAACTGCACATGGGGACAAAGATCATATGTTTTGGAGACATGTGCTCTGGTCTGATGAAACAAATATATAACTGTTTTGCCATAATGACCATCATTATGTTTGGAAGAAAAAGGGAATGCTCACAAGCCGAAGAAAAACCATCCCAACCGTGAAGCAAGGGGGTGGCAGCATCATGTTGTGGGAGTGATTTGCTGCAGGAGGGACTGGTGCACTTCACAATATAAATGTCATCATGAGGAAAGACAATTATGTGGATATATTGAAGCAACATCTCAAGACATCAGTCAGGAAGTTAAAACTTGGTCGCAAATGGAAAATGACCCCAAGGATACATCCGAAGTTGTGGCAAAATGGCTTAAGGACAACAACGTCACGGTATTGGAGTGGACATCACAACACCCTTACGTCAATCCTATTGAAAATTTGTGAGCAGAATGGAAAAAGCATGTGCGAGCAAGGAGGCCTACAAACCTGACTCAGTTACATCAGCTCTGTCAGGAGGAATGGGCCAACATTCACCCAACTTATTGTGGGACGCTTGTGGAAGGCTTCCCAAAATGTTTGACACAAGTTAAACAATTTGAAGGCAATGCTACCAAATACTAATTGAGCGTATGTAAACCCCTGACCCACTGGGAATGTGATGAAAGAAATAAACGCTGAAATAAATTATTCTCTCTACTTTCATTCTGATATTTCACATTCTTAAAATAAAGTGGTGATCCTAACTGACCTAAGACAGGGCACTTTTACTTGGATTAAATGTCAGGAATTGTGAAAAACTGAGTTCAAATGTATTTGGCTAAGGTGTATGTTGACTTCTGACATCAACTGCATGTAAATAATGTATTTCTGTTTTTTATTTGTAATAGATTTGCAAAAATATCTATAAACCTGTGTTTCGTTTTTCCGGTATGGGTTACTGTGTGTAGACTGAGGAGGATTTGTACAATTTTTATCCATTTTAGAATAAGGCTGTAACGTAACAAAATGTGGATAAAGTAAAAGGTTCTGAATACTTTCCGAATGCACTGTATGTGACTAATCTCAGCAAAATGAATAAGAATCTGTATAATGAAGCCAAGATCAATGATATAAAGAATTATGTGAAACTAAAATTGACTACTTCAAATTATGGGAAGAAAGACATTCAACTCCATCTGTCATCAAATCAGATGGCTTATTCATCACAAAACCATTTCAAGTTGCCAATTTTTTTTCACCAATTACTTCATTGGCAATGACGGCAAACTTAGGCAGAGAATGCCAACAATTACCAGTGAGCCATCGTACACATGCATTAAAAAATGAGTTTTATTGTTGTTAAGTTATCGTGGAAGAGGTGGAAAAATGATAGTTATTTATGAAAAATGGCAAACATGGCATTAACAACTAGAATGATAACTGACTATAGCCACTCATATCTGTAATATCTTTAATCTGAGCCTAAATGTCTTTGTCCTCAGTCCTGGAGGGAAACCAAAGTCATTCCGACACACCATAGTGGTAAAGTGACCTTTACTGGTTCTAACAGCAGACCTATCCGCTTGCTGCCAGCTCTTAGCAAACTGTTGTAAAAATGATGTTTGACCAAATACAATGCTATTTTTCTGTAAACAAATGAACAACAGACTTTCTTCATGCTTAAAGAGAAGGGCACTCAACATGCACTGCACTGACACAAATGCCTGATATCTGGTTGAAAGAAATTGATAATTAGAAGATTGTGGGAGCTGGGCTGTTAGATTTCATTGAAGCCTTTGATATTATTGACCTTAACCTGTTGTTGAAAAAAATTATGCATTATGCCTTTTCAGAGCTAAAAGGATTCAGAGCTATACATCAGAGGACTCAGAGGGTGTTCTTTAAGAAGCTTCTCTTTCGTGTGGTGTACCACAGGGTAGCTCTCTAGGCCCTCTACTATTTTCTATTTTTACCTGTCACTGGCATTAAACATATGTGTCCATGTATGCTGATGATTAAAACCTCTTAGAGCTACCCCCCTACTTTTTCAATTTCTGCCTGAAGACATACCCAAATCTAACAGCCTGTAGCTCAGGCACAGAACCAAGGATATGCATATTCTTGGTACCATTTGAAAGAAAACACTCTGAAGTTTGTGTAAATGTGAATTGAATGTAGGAGAATATAACACAATAGATCTGGTTTAGATAATACAATGAAAAAAAACATATGTTTTTTCTTTTTATTGTTGTATCATCATCTTTAAACAGAACAAGATGAAACAAACATTCAGATAGGATGATGAGGACAATTTCAGGGAAAGACATAAGAGGGCAACAGTACTTGTGCAAAGTTTCAGAATGATAACTTCCAAAATGAGTGTGCTACATGACATGTAGTATCATGAAGTCACCCAGGTGTCCCACACAAGTAGCCCAAATGTACCCAAGTGGCCAAATTGGTGAAGTTATACATTTTGAATGGAATAACTATATACAAAATACTAAAATGGTATTCTAACACCCCCCCCCCCGAATTTTTTTTATTGCAAAACAACATGAAAATAAAATATATACATTTACAAAATAACACTTTCAATATTTGGAAGACCCTCAGTCCTTAACACAATATTATGTTGCTGATGCCAGGTGCCATTGCACATCCATGCCTGCAGAAATACATTTGGGCAGATAAACACCACTTGTGACAGGAGGGGGTTCAGTGGGGGATGGACACCTTGGCACTGGGGGCTCCCATTCGGAGTCAGTGTCACTGTGAAAGAAAATGTTCAGTTAGAATAGTTTCACATATGAGCCCTGTATCAACAGGTATAATATATATATATATATATATATATATATATATATATATATATATATATATATATAGATTACAGGGAACATGAGGTTGAATATATTATTATGGACCTGCTAGATCTACTGTCTCATTTATATTATGACATTTCAGCTAGATCTGCTGTCTCTATTATATTACAACAGACCAGCTGTATCTACTGTCTCCATTTCACTTTGGCCATTGTTGTGGGCCTGCCCTCCCCTCAACAGCCTCAAATAGGCTATTTCATTTCACAAATAATATTTTATATTATTAATTTCAACGGCATTAGCATTAGAAGAACTTACCAGTCCAAAACGATGTCCTCTCCGTTCGAGAAATATTCCTCCATGTGGGAATCGCTAAATGAATCGTCCTCGATGAATTCCTTCTAAAATTGTGTGTACATCTGTATATCTAGACTTTGATTTAGCTTTCCCTGACTTAGTCGCCATACTGATTGATATATAAACAGCTGAATATGCGCTTTACCAAAACAATGCTGTGTGCAACATGCGTTGCTCCTTCCGGTATGAAACTTCAATGGCGAATGACCCTCTTTACGCCGGAGTGTAATACATGGGTTGGTCTTCCAACACATAAACATTACATATTACAGTTTACCTCAGCTCATTGGCTATCTACCCAGCTAGATTTCAAGGCGATCAGTGGTCATTAGGTTAAAATACAGTCAATCAACGAAACAGCGGGCAAATCATTGGTGCACAATGATGTCATTACGTGTTGTCTTCAAATCGGTTTCTTTCAGTCAATACGTCCCGTGAAATGACCCATCAGGTTTGGTTGTGTTACAAACAAACCAGTTGATTGCAATGAAACCAAACATGACTGGAAAAGTCAGGTTTTGTGTGTGTAATTACCTCGAGTGTGTCGTCGAAAATGGAATGAGACGGAATTCACGACACAAGCGGTATACAAAATGTTTCGTGTTAGGCTATAAAAATGGATTTTATCAAACAATAGACCATTCATTGTGTAACAATGAGCATTGGGATTGCAAACAGAGGAAGATTGTCAAAGGTAAACAATTTATTTTATTGCAGCTTGATTTTGTTACTCCTGTGCTGGTTGAAATAGTTGTTTTTTATGGGGCTCTATCCTCAGATAATCATATCATATTCTTTCACAGTAAATCATTTTTGAAATCTGACAACACAGTTGTATTAGCAAGATTCTAGGCTTTCGAAACATGTGAGACACTTGTATTTTCATGAATATTTAATTTCTTAGAGATAGGGGGCAGCATTTCCACTTTTGGATAAATAGCGTGCACAATTTCAACTTCCTGCTACTCATGCCAGGAATATATTATATGCATATGATTAGTAGGTGTGGATAGAAAACACTCTGAAGTTTCTAAAACTGGTTCAATCATGTCTGTGACTATAACATAACTTATGTTGGCATATATATATATATATATATATATATATATATATATATATATATATATATATATATATATATATATATATATATATTATTATGTAGCAGGCAAAACCCCAAGGAAAAACTGTTCAGAATAAAAAAAATGTTTTCCTCTGACAGTTCCCTCAACTGTCTTTGCCAAGGGAAATTAGATAGCGCCCATTTTACAGTTCCTACGACTTCCACAGGATGTCACCAGTCTTTGGAATTAGGTTGAAGTTAATCATTGGTGAAACGAAGAGGCACATCCTGGAACAACGTTACACTGTTGATAGTTACGCAAGAGGGAAAATGGTGCATGTTTTGTTTACTTTCTCTATCGAATACAGATTGCCCCGTCTACAATTTGATCGATTATTAATGTTTAAAAATACCTAAAGTTGCATTACAAAAGTAGTTTGAAATATTTTGGCAAAGTTTATAGGCAACTTTTGAAATGTTTTGTAGTGACGTTGTGTTTTGGAAAGCTGTTTTTTTCCGGATCAAACCTGCTTTATAAATGGACATTTTGGGTAAACATGGACGGAATTAATCGAAAAAAAGGACCAATTGTGATGTTTATGGGACATATTGGAGTGCCAACAAAGAAGCTCGTCAAAGATAATGCATGTTTTATATTTTATTTCAGCGTTTTGTGTAGCGCCGGCTACGCTAATTATTTTTTTACAACTCGTTCAGGTGGTTCAGGGAGGTGCATGCTATCAGATAATAGCTTCTCATGCTTTCGCCGAAAAGCATTTAAAAAATCTGACATGTTGGCTGGATTCCCAACGAGTGTAGCTTTAATTGAGTACCCTGCATGTGTGATTTAATGAAAGTTCGAGTTTTATCGCGTTTTATTTGAATTTGGCGCTATGCATTTCCCGAGGCTATTGGCCACTTGAGCGATCACCATATGTTGTCGAATTTCATCCCGCTACCGGGTTCCATGCGAGGAACCATATACACATATGTAACCACAGCTAATGAAGTCACTGAAACCCTTAACGGGAGAGTTGCAATCTGTTTTGGAATGGGTGGTCAGTAATAAACTGGTCCTGAACATCTCTAAAACTAAGAGCATGGAATTTGGTAGAAATAATTCTTTGAGTTCTAGACCTCAGCTGAATCTGGTGATGAATGGTGTAGCTTTTGATGAGTTGACTAGACTAAATTACTTGGTGTTACCTTAGATTCTAAACTGTCATGGTTGAAACAAAAATATGTAATGGTTGTAAAGAAGGGGAGAGGTATGTCTGTAATGAAGAGATGCTCTGCTTTTTTGACACCACACTGCACAAAGTAAGTCCTGCAGGCTTTCGTTTGATTTTATCTTGATTATTGTCCAGTCATATGGTCAAGAGCTGCAAGGAAGACCTAGTTAAGCTGCAGCTGGCCCAGAACAGAGACACATCTTGATCTTCACTGTAATCAGAGGGTCAATATTAATACTATGCATCCCAGTCTCTCTTGGCTAAGAGTACTGACTGCGTCACTTCTTGTTTTTATAAGAAACCTAAATGTGTTGGAAATTCCAAACTGTTTGCATAGCCAACTTACACATAGCACTGTCACACACAGTCCCCGGGTCCAGAACACATTCAAGGAAACGTACAGTAGAAGTCCCTTCCATGTTATATAGTGCAAGTGAACAGCAAACCTGGTTTCAAAAAACAAACAAAGCAACCCCTCATGGCACAACGCCTCTCCCCATGTGAAATACTTGTTGTGTGTACTGTATGTATGTGTAACTGATAGATGCACACACACACACACACACACACACACACACACACACACACACACACACACACACACACACACACACACACACACACACACACACACACACACACACACACACACACACACACACACACACACACACACACACACACACACACACACACACACACACACACACACACACTACATGTTAATTGTAAAGTATTTAGTCTTTAATGTCTTTTTTGCTATGTTGGACCCCAGTCAAACTAACTGTCACCATTGGTGTCAGCTAATAGGAATCCTAATAAATCAAATCCAATAGGCGTCCTTCTATGCGAGACATTGGAAAACCTTGCTGTTCTTTATGGGTGAGTCTGTGTTTGAAATTAACTGCTTGACTAAAGGACCTTACAGCCAATTATATGTGTTGGGTAAAGAGATGAGGTAGTCATTCAAAAATCCTGTGAAACACTATTATTGCATATAGAGTGAGTCCGTGCTACTTATCATGTGACTTGTTAAGCACATTTCTTTCTCCTGAACGTATTTAGGCTTTTGCCATAGCAAAGGTGTTGAATACTTATTGACTCAAGATATTTCAGTTTTTAAATTTGTAAACAAGTTGAAAAATATCATTCCACTTTGACATTACAGGGTATTGTGTGTAGGGCAGTGTAAAAAAATATATAAACGTAATCAATTTTAAATACAGTCTGTAACACAACAAAATGTGGAACAAGTCAAGGGGTGTGAAGACTTTCCGAAGGCACTGTACGTTCTTGGATCTGCATACATTAATTTGACAGGATTCTTCAAATGTTTACATTCTATTTTCTCACCCCACGCTATTTGTGAATTAGTCCAATTTTGGGGCAGAATTCGAAGGTCTGAACGTATCTCTCATGTATCAATGCATAATTTAAACAGCTTGCAGATCACACATTATAAATTGAGGAGGGGAACAGGAGTAATACACTGAAGACATTAAAACTATATCCCAACAGATCATCCATACAGATTGAGTACTGTACAGTCATAGAAGTGGTCATTGGAATTAAATGCTCTAAGATTTAAAGTTTGGCGTTAAAGTTGTTGTGGTTACTTTTTACTGCAAAAGCCTGAAGCAGTGAGGTTGAGATCAATCAAAAAGGTGTTTTAATAATAGATAGTCAGACATCAAGTCCTATGTTTAAAGGGATTTTGCCTATATGTTTTTCTCAGGGAAAGAGACTGGGGCCCTTGATGTGAAAATAAATATAACTTTTACTGTCTTCCTGTCTGTAATAAAGCACTTTTGTGGGGAAAAACTAATGCTGATTGGCTGGGCCTGGCTCCCCAGTGGGTGTGCCTAGCTGCCAAGTGGGTGGGCTAATGCCCTCCAAGGCCCATGCATGGCTGCCCCCCTGCCCAGTCGTGAAATCCATAGATTAGGGCCTAATTAATTAATTAAATTGTACTTATTTCCTTATATGAACTGTAACTCAGTAAAAACTTTGAAATTGTTGCCATGTTGCATTTATATTATTGCTCCTTATATATGCCCTCCCCCCCCACACACACACACACACGTTTTCAATTTGGGCTTTGATCATCTTAGTAAAAAATTGTGAAGGATGATAACTAGTGCATGTATCATTGAGATAAGTGAATAAACCCTTATGTAGATACGATAGTGCTATCAGTAGGTCTGGTCTAAATGGCTAGCTAAATTTTAACTTCATTCCGTAAGCACAATATAATTCATATTGCTTCCTCTTCTATGGGCATAGTTGGAATGTATAGGTTGGTGTTTACAAATGTTATCATCATCAGCATACCGTCAAATCGCTCCTCCTCTTATACTATTAGAATGTCATTCACTTTATAACCTTTGATCACGGAACAATAACAGCCGCCCCGTGTAGGGCTACCTGCCATCACATCATCTGGCTCCTGAGGATCATCCCTCGGAGACGACTCCATTCCCTAAACTAATAAATACAATCTCATGTTCGTGTTTTGTCTCTGTAGTTCATTCAGTGAAGCCTGTAGTTGATTGAATTTCAATCTGGTGTAGTGTTGTAGTTCAGGCCTAGTCATGATATATTTTGTTCTGCATACTGTAAGATTCTGAATGAAATTAAAAGTGCTATAATAATAACTGATTATTATTATTTTGTGTACCTGTAGTGCTGCTATTATATCATTCAAATGTACAGGATATAGAGTTATAATCATGTCACTTCCAGAACCTTCAGCCAGGCATCCAAACAACAGGAAAGGTTCTTCAGAATTCAATTCATCTGAGATTGAGACACATTTTATTAAATCAGCTTAAGACTAAGCCAAATTGTTGCATGTTTCCTCTTTGTCCTCTGGTAATTACAAACTAATTATGATCCACAGCTTCATCACCTGCAGAAGGGCTGCTTTGTTTGACAAGACAAATTGGGACAACACAGCAAGACAGCCAAAGTGACATTTGCTGTAAATGCTTCTCAAGAGCCCTGCTCTCCTCTCTTCTCCATCATTTTCCTGCTATCCCCTCTTCTCCATCCTTTTCCTGCTCTCCTCTCTTCTCTATCCTTTTCCTGCTCTCCCCTCTTCTCCATCCTTTTCCTGCTCTCCCCTCTTCTCCATCCTTTTCCTGCTCTCCCCTCTTCTCCATCCTTTCCTGCTCTCCCCTCTTCTCCATCCTTTTCCTGCTCTCCCCTCTTCTCCATCCTTTTCCTGCTCTCCCCTCTTCTCTATCCTTTTCCTGATGTCCTCTTTCATACCCCCTCCCTCCCTCCCTCAATCACCCTCATAACCCCCATGGCTGCTACTGAGGGGATAAGAACAGCAAGGTTTTTGTGAAACAGGCGAAGGCCTCCTGTGTCTCGTTTTTTTCTCAACTCCTGTGTCTCGTTTTTTTCTCAACTCCTGTGTCTCGACTCTTCTCAACTCCTGTGTCTCGACCCTTCTCAACTCCTGTGTCTCGACCCTTCACAACTCCTGTGTCTCGACCCTTCTCAACTCCTGTGTCTCGACTCTTCTCAACTCCTGTGTCTCGACCCTTCTCAACTCCTGTGTCTCGACCCTTCTCAACTCCTGTGTCTCGACTCTTCTCAACTCCTGTGCCTCGACCCTTCTCAACTCCTGTGTCTCAACTTTTCTCAACTCCTGTGTCTCGACCCTTCTCAACTCCTGTGTCTCGACGCTTCTCAACTCCTGTGTCTCGATTCCTCCACTTATTGACACAACAAATAGAAAGAAAGACAGAACTCTAACCCCCCTTCTCTTCCCTTCCTCTTTCCACTCTTCCTTCCCTCCATCCCTCTCTCCCACATAACCACTTTCTGTCTCTCCTCGAGGAGCCTAATTACACACTGGACAGGGGAATCGATTCAGGAGGAAGTGAAGGTCCACAGCAGGTGGCTATAGACCCCTTTAACTCCCTTCTCACCCCTTACCTCCCACCCACCTCTCACCCCCATCTTTGTACTTACACTCGCCCTCTAGGGAGACAAGATGGCAAACCTTGGCTGTGTCCCAAATGGCACCCTATTCCCTATATATCACACTACTTTTTACCAGGACTCCATACAGGGCTTTGGTCAAAAGTAGTGCAAACGTAGTGCACTATGTAGGGAAATTTGAGACAAGGTCAAGATGGCAGACCTTAAGAAGACCCCTGCCAGCCTCTTCTCCTCGTTCTCCCAGCCCCCACCTCCCCCTTAGTCCCCTCCATGTACAGCAGAAGTGCATTAGCATACTGTATACTCCAGGGCCGCTGAGAGGACAATTATGGTCACTATGTCCTCTACACGCACACACTCACACACGCACACACACACACACACACACACACACACACACACACACACACACACACACACACACACACACACACACACACACACACACACACACACACACACACACACACACACACACACACACACACACACACACACACACACACACACACACAGCTAATGGGCTTGGAAGAAGAGAAACATTTTTCAACCCTCAATCCTTTCATGACAAGTCTAGTCTGGAATCAGAATGAACATGGAACTCCTCAGAGAAGGGACAGAGGAAGGAATAGAGGACTGGACTAAGTGTTGTGTTCTGTGTACTGCCATGTGTATTCCCATGGACAGAACTGCTTTTACCAATGTGCTTTTACACTCTAGGAGTACTGACTGAGACTTGTTGCTGTGTGAGGCAGATGGATTCTTATAAGGGGTCTGTCATGTAAAATCTAACTGCCTCGGGTTTACCTAGATATGTGTTGAATTGGGTCAAAAGTCTTTACAGAGACTGCAAATATACAGTCCATAAATGTGACATGATGATGACACTATTTAATATCAGCGTACTAGATATTTCTGGAATATTTGTTTTGACTTAGAATGTTCTAGCTAGTTGTCTTCCAACTCATCTAGTGATCTATTCTATTGTATGTTAGTCATCAGCATGTTGTCTGTTTGACTCCAACATGGATCATGCTGGTTCCATATCTACAATTGTCAGGTGACTAGAATATGATTATCACTTTTTCACCATAGGATTGTGTGTGTGTGTGTGTTTCTGTGAGTGAGCACATGAGTCTTTGTGTGTTAGCTTGATAATTTTACTTCCTGACAGTTGTGAGTTACGTCAGAAAGCTAGAAAAATAGGACACAACTACTGTTCTATTAACAATAACTGAAAGTGCATAGTGCATAGTGCATAGTGCATAGTGCATAGTGCATAGTGCATAGTGCATAGTGCATAGTGCAATTGAAATGTCACCATCCTCACTGTAATAGACATGTATACATGTTCATTTTTGACATCTGAAACTATAACTTATGTGGTTTCACCAGGGAGCTCATTAAACTATATTACGCTTGGTCTCTGTCCCAAACAGCACATTATTCCCTATGTAGTGCACTAATTCTCACCAGGGCCCATAGTAGTGTATTACATAGGGAATAGGGTGACATTTTGGGACACATATTTCTACTTTTCCTATTTACCATAATTTTTTTCAACAGAACATTTTTAATTAACTTAGAATGTGACCTTCATCATTAGGGAAAATAACTAATTTAACTCTTTATGTGTCCCAAATGCCTTTTGTCTTTTGGCTCTGGTCAAAGTAGTGCACTATATAGGGAATATGTTGCCATTTGCCATCCCCTATCCCCTATCCCCCTTCAGTTTGAAAATACATAGCCGTGGTAGTGAAATGAACAGTACAAAGCAAGCAAACATAGCGCATGTCTGTGTAATGTGTTGATCTTTTTAAGGCAGATGCTGAATACTGCGATGAGAATGAATGATTCAGACTGGCTAATGAGGAATGGGGATGACTGAGGGAGACATAAGCGCAGAGAGTTATACGTGGAGAGAGATGAGGGGAGAGAGATGGGGAATGGATGAGATTAGGGGAGAGAGATGGGGGGGAGAGATGGGGAATGGATGAGATTAGGGGAAAGAGATGGGGGGGATGGGGTAGAGAGATGGGGAATGGAAGAGATGAGAGGAGATATGGGGAATGGATGAGATTAGGGGAGAGAGATGGGAGGGATGGGGTAGAGAGATGGGGAATGGAAGAGATGAGAGGAGATATGGGGAATGGATGAGATTAGGGGAGAGAGATGGGGGCAGATAGATGAGGGTAGCGAGATGGGGAATGGAAGAGATGAGGGAAGGCTACACTCTTAGAAAAAAAGGTGCTGTCTAGACCCAATAATGGTCTTCAGCTGTCCCCATACGATAACTCCTGGAAGAACCCCCTTTGGTTCCATGTAGAACCCTTCTTGGTTCTAGGTAGAACCCTTTTGGAGCACAATAAGATGACTGGTGGCCCCAGTACTGTGTAGAAACACCTGATCACCGTGACGATAGGATGTGATGTGTCTTCTGCAACCTAATGAGTCTGTTGTTTGATGGTTTATCTCTGACTCTACTAGCGCTGAGCACAGCTTCCTGGGGAATCTGTCAGTCTGTGTGTGTATGTGTGTGTGTATATGTGTGTTTGCCTGACAATGTGAATCCCAGTGTGCTGACTGATAAAGGTCATTGATACTGAGAGAGGAGCCTGTTGAAGTTTGCCTGCCTCTAATTAGTTAGCACCCCATGCTCTCAGCTCACCCCGCAGTGCCAAAAACAAAAATGGAGTCACTTGCTCACTCCACAGCCAAGTAGAGAGAGAGGTAAGATTGAGTATGAGGTAGAGAAGGAGGATGAGAGTCAGTCCCTCGCCACAGCAAGCAAAGAGGGAGGGGAGTGAAGAGGAGGAAGAAGAGGAGGAAGATGATGCATCATAATATTAATGATGATTCACAGTGATGAGCGTCTTGAAACACTGCCAGCCAGAAAGCCAGTGAACAAAGAAGACAGATGAGAAGCAAATGATGATGTTAGAGAGAAAGAGAGAGAGATAGAGAGAAGGAAGGAAGGAAGGATGGAAGGAAGGAAGGAAGGAAGGAAGGAAAAAGAGGGAGGGAGAAAGCGAGAGAGGTAAAGAGAGAGGGGTAGGGGGAGGTAGAGGAAGAAGGAGAGAGAGAGAGAGAGAGAGAGAGAGAGAGAGAGAGAAAGTGAGAGAGAGAGACAGATCATGTGGAGAAGAGCAGACAGACAGAGGTTGTTGGAGACTAGATTATTCATAATGACCATCATCACTGCTTCTACTGTGTGTTTCAGTAAAAACAAGAGCAGAATAATTCCCAGTGACACAGTAGGGACACAGTAATGTCATCTAGTAGTGTTATTATCAGCGTTACCCACATCACTATGCAGTCCAGCTGCGGCCCCATGTGAGGAGTAGGTTTGATGTGCGTGTGTGTGTGCGTGCGTGTCTGTGTGCGCGTGTGTGTGTGAGCCTTGGTGCACATTCCAATGGTAGTACATAGGGGGTGGATAGCCTTGAGTATGTTTGTCAAATACAGTTTTACTTCCATCTTCATTGTCATTTGTTTAGAGTTGACAGGAATTGGACTTGATGTCTGTGTCAGAGTTATAAGCGATCAGGAGAAAGTGTTTCAAAAACGTTTATATTCATGAGAACATGTTAGAGACACAGTGATTGAGAAACGTTATGTGTGATCAGGAGAAAGTGTTAAAGACACATTATAATAAATAAAGTCTTCATCTTCAACATGAGACTGGTTGTGCTAGTCAAGACAGAGACAAGGACGTTTGTTAATTGTCTTTAAGTTATATTTTGCTTCTGCGATACAGTACAATATAATGGTCCAACTTTATTTAAATTAACAACAAAATAACACTTCAGTGTTCATAAGCGCAACATACACTGGGTGTACAAAACATTAGGAACTCCTGCTTGTTCCATGACATAGATCTGGTGATTCCAGCTGAAAGCGATGATCCCTTATTGATGTCACTTGTTAAATCCACTTCAATCAGTGTAGATGAAGGGGAAAAAACAGTTTAAAGGAGGATTATTAAGCCCTGAGACAATTGAAACATGGATTGTGTATGTGTGCCATTCAGAGGGCAAATGGGCAAGACAAAAGATGTATGTACCTTTGAACAGGGTATGGTAGTAGGTGCCAGGCGCAACGGTTTGTGTGTTTCAAGAACTGCAATGCTGCTGGGTTTTCCACACTCTACAGTTTCCCGTGTGTATCAAGAATGGTCCACCACCCAGAGGACATCCAGCCAACTTGACATAACTGTGGGAAGCATTGGAGTTAACATGGGCCAGCATCCCTGTGGAACGCTTTCGACAACTTATAGAATCATTGTCCTGAAAAATTGAGGCTGTTCTGAGGGTGAAAGGGGGAGCCACTCAATATTAGGATGGCATTCCTAATGTGTTGTACACTCAGTGCATAAGCTTCACTAATCCCTTTGCAGTGGTTCCCAAACATTTTAGAGTCCCTTACCCCTTCAAACATTCAACCTCCAGCTGCGTACCCCCTCTAGCACCAGGGTCAGCGCACTCTCAACTGTTGTTTTGTGCAATCATTGTAAGCCTGCCACACACACACACACACACTATACGACACATTTATTAAACATATTAAACACCATCCGGAATGTTTCTCTTTATTCAGCCATCTTACATATAAAACCATATTTGTTCATTGAACATTGTGAATAACACACCACAGGTTAATTTGAAGAGTGTGCTTGAAAGGATGCACATAACTCTGCAATGTTGGATTGTATTGGAGAGTCTCAGTCTTACATCATTTTCCGGACACAGTCTGTGCCTGTATTTAGTTTTCATGCTAGTGACGGCCGGGAATCCACTCTCACATGCTGTATATATATATGTATATATATATATATACAGTGGGGAGAACAAGTATTTGATACACTGCTGATTTTGCAGGTTTTCTTACTTACAAAGCATGTAGAGGTCTGTAATTTTTATCATAGGTACACTTCAACTGTGAGAGACGGAATCTAAAATAAAAATCCAGAAAATCACATTGTATGATTTTTAAGTAATTAATTTGCATTTCATTGCATGACAAGTATTTGATACATCAGAAAAGCAGAACTCAATATTTGGTACAGAAACCTTTGTTATAAAATACAGAGATCATACGTTTCCTGTAGTTCTTGACCAGGTTTTCACACACTGCAGCAGGGATTTTGGCCCACTCCTCCATACAGACCTTCTCCAGATCCTTCAGGTTTCGGGGCTGTCACTGGACAATACGGACCTTCAGCTCCCTCGAAAGATTTTCTATTGGGTTCAGGTCTGGAGACTGGCTAGGCCACTCCATGACCTTGAGATGCTTCTTACGGAGCCACTCCTTAGTTGCCCTGGCTGTGTGTTTCGGGTTGTTGTCATGCTGGAAGACCCAGCCACGATCCATCTTCAATGCTCTTACCGAGGGAAGGTGGTTGATGGCCAAGATCTCGCGATACATGGCCCCATCCATCCTCCCCTCAATACGGTGCAGTAGTCCTGTCCCCTTTGCAGAAAAGCATCCCCAAAGAATGATGTTTCCACCTCCATGCTTCACGGTTGGGATGGTGTTCTTGGGGTTGTACTCATCCTCCTTCTTCCTCCAAACACGGCGAGTGGAGTTTAGACCAAAAAGCTCTATTTTTGTCTCATCAGACCACATGACCTTCTCCCATTCCTCCTCTGGATCATCCAGATTGTTATTGGCAAACTTCAGACGGGCCTGGACATGCGCTGGCTTGAGCAGGGGGACCTTGCGTGCTCTGTAGGATTTTAATCCATGACGGCGTAGTGTGTTACTAATGGTTGTCTTTGAGACTGTGGTCCCAGCTCTCTTCAGGTCATTGACCAGGTCCTGCCGTGTAGTTCTGGGCTGATCCCTCACCTTCCTCATGATCATTGATGCCCCACAGGTTGAGATCTTGCATGGAGCCCCAGACCGAGGGTGATTGACCGTCATCTTGAACTTCTTCCATTTTCTAATAATTGCGCCAACAGTTGTTGCCTTCTCACCAAGCTGCTTGCCTCTTGTCCTGTAGCCCATCCCAGCCTTCTGCAGGTCTACAATTTTATCCCTGATGTCCTTACACAGCTCTCTGGTCTTGGCCACTGTGGAGAGGTTGGAGTCTGTTTGATTGAGTGTGTGGACAGGTGTCTTTTATACAGGTAACGAGTTCAAACAGGTGCAGTTAATACAGGTAATGAGTGGAGAACATTTACATTTACATTTAAGTCATTTTACAAATTGGGACAGGAGGGCTTCTTAAAGAAAAACGAACAGGTCTGTGAGAGTCGGAATTCAGGTCTGTGAGAGCCGGAATGGACACATACAGTGGTCTATGCATGAATCCCAAATTACACCCTATGACCTATATAATGCTCTACTATTAACCAGGGCCCTATATAGCCCTAAAGTAGTGCACTATACATGGACTACGGTGCCATTTGGGATGCACCCATACAGTAGCCGATAAAACAACCTCAGCTGTAGTTACAGTAACTACCGGCCTCCATTCAGCTAATGTTGGATCCTAATGAAGGCTTACAGGAAGGTAAATAGGAAATATATTAGGAAAATAAAATACACTAATTCGCTTTTTGCAGAACTGAGCTTTGTATAAGGCTGATGTGTCAGCTGCACTCCTGTATTTAGATCATAATGATGAGTTAGGCTACTGTCATTTCACTTTTTAAAACTTTGTTTTGTCTGTATTCAGTTCATTCATGATGGGGTTAGACGACTATCATCTGACTATCTCTTTTTTTTTTCTCCTTTGAGTTTTCCTTTTCCTCTGAGCCATGCTTGTATCACCCACTACTACTGCTTCTCCCAAGGCAACAACAACCCTCTAGAAGCATGGATAAGGAGGAGAGGAGAGGCCGCTGGGCATTCAGCCAAATGAGCCACTCACCTTCCTTCCACTAAACCTAGAACTGCTACTTCCCCCAAAAGACACTTAATCTTTCCCCATCACTTCTTCCACAATCATCCCACTCTGTTAGTCATCTCTGCCCCTCTTCTTCTTCTCTCTACTGATCTGGAACTCCTGCAACCCCCCCCCCCCCCCCCCCCCCCCCCCAAATACTATTCAATCCCCATCAGGATTGGGGTCAACTACATTTCAAATAAATATGAGGACAATTGGAAATGGAATTTCAGTTTACTTCCTGAATAGACTGAATTGAAATGGAATTGACACCAACTCTGATCAACATCACCCCCACCGAGGCCTTTTACGTATCCCAACCTGATGTATCTGTGCTCACATGTTGTGTGGGATCTCTCCCTCAGGATGTGACTGTCCCCCATGGCCTGACTCCTGGCCTGACTGTTGCCATCTCTTCCCATGGCATCCCAATGATTTCAGATGATTCTGCCATCGCTAAAGGTTGGCTGTGCATCACCCCAGACGCATGGGAATAGGATTAATAATACATTTTCTATTTTCCACACTACAGTAAACTAACTGAAATTAATGGAACTTGACGGGCTGAGAAATTAATTTTAACAGGGATTAGCCAAATAGCTACCGAGGATGTAGTGAGGCTTTTCGTGCTGTAACTAACCAACACAACATCCATTCTCTTCGAGCTAGTGTTGCCCATTACTTAAAATAAATTGACGGTTTCCAGTGGCTAGGCTGGACATATGGAGGAAGACATAGACAATGTCTGCATCCCAAATGGCATCCTATTTCTTACATAGTGCAATAGTATGGGCCCTGGTCAAAAGTAATGCAGTATATAGGGAATATGTTGCCCTTTGGAACATCGCCTAGCTCTGACAATAAATCTGGCACCTTGGCGGGCACTGTTGAATATAAAGGACTGGTTATTATTCTCAGATTTCATACACAGTCTGTCTTTCTAAGACATTAAGAACAAATAAATGAATACAACAATGGTTGCTGTGTCCAGACAATACATTGGGAATGTTACAACATGTAACGATAGCCATGTTTTGTCATGACATGTTTTGTCGTTTTTATTTATTTAACCTTTATTTATTTAACCTCCCTCTTTCTCAAGGGAGACCTACCTGTACTGGCACTGTTTGTTGTGCATATGCTGGTAAGGTGAAGCTAAGGTATGTTTACCATTGCTATATGTTTGGACTATCTGAGGATTTGAACTCTAGGAATATGAGGTGGATTGAACATGGTCTTGTTGTTCTATTCTCCACTGAAAGCTCCATGATCCTGAAAGACACAGGCTGCATCCCGATTTTCCACCTTTCTCACCACATTTTCTTGCATGGATTTAACACTGGTGGGAACTCCATCCAGCCAATGAGTACACCAATCCCAAGACGGGGAGTGTAAATGTACACACTTCTGGAAAAGGAAGGAGAATTGGAACGTAGCTTACATTCTTGGAACCTTTCAGCACCTTGGACAGCACCAGTGGGGGCTAGAGGAAGACCCTGACCATTGTGTAACAGTATAATTTTAAACCGTCCCCTCACCCATACCCGGGCGCGAACCAGGGACCTTCTGCACACATCAACAACAGTCACCCACGAAGCATCGTTATCCATCGCTCCACAAAAGCCACGGCCCTTGCAGAGCAAGGGGAACTACTACTTCAAGGTCTCAGAGCAAGTGACGTAACCGATTGAAACGCTATTTAGCGCACCCTGCTAACTAAGCTAGCCGTTTCACATCCGTTACACTCATGTACCTCACACATCTCTATTTCAATTTTGGATGCCTCACATCATTCACAATATTTTGTGTCCTTCCTGATCGCCATATTAAAGCTTTATAGCTACAATTCTATCTGAGTTCACTCACTGGAGCTCTAAGCATTTCCATGGTTACTATGAATAATGCATATTCTCACTAAAATGACTCGAACGACGTCAACAGCTGCGTCACCAAACATCATTATTTCACATAAAAAATACATTTAGTGGTTTTACTGTATGTATGGAGGGATTGGATATATTCATCTGATTATAGTAAACAATGTATTATCATTTAAAGGAAAATCTATCAAATGAAAACCTAAAATACATTATATATTTTTTTTTACATGTATCCACATTTATAATGTATTATGGTACACTGAAAGAGCTTCAGTATTTGTTAATCACAAACATTTGAAACAGAGATAATGAATACATTTGATATTCTAATAAACTGATTCATTTATTGAGCTAAATTATTTTGCTGGACATTTATGTGAATATACTTGAGCTGTAACCATGTTAAAACATTACACGACAGACCAGAAGCTAATAAATTCAAATGAGATAATCACATCAGCTTTAGCAAAACACAAATAAGTAACTGAATATATTCATCTGCAGCTATTAGCTAGACCTTAGCTATCTATCTGTGCAGCAGGCTTATTAGGGCAGATAAAAGACTTGGAGCGTGAAGATACTTATTTCATTTTAATTGTTAAATTGCTGGATTGTACTGGAGCTAATACGCAGACTTCCTCATGCACAGACATAGCGCACACTCTTAGAAAAATAGGTTCCAGAAGGGTTCTTCAGCTGTCCCCATAGGAGAACCCTTTTTGATTCCTGGTAGAACCCTTTTAGGTTCCATGTAGAACCCTCTGTGGAAAGAGTTCATCTGTGGAAATGGTTCTACATGGAACCCAAAAGGGTACTACCCTGATCCAAAAAGGATTCTACGAAGACTTCTCATATGAGGACAGCCAAAGAACCCTTTTAGGTTCTAGATAGCATATTTTTTCTAAGAGTGCAGTGTTATCACCATAGTCATAGAATATAGTAGGTACCAAGAAAGAGAGAAGAGGAAATGAGGAGAGGAGAGGAAAATGAGAAAATGAGAGGGAAGGAGAGGAAAGTGAGGGGAGGTGACGGGAGAGGAGAAGATAGGAGAGGGGATAGGAAAGGAGAGGAGAAGAGCGGGGAAAGGAAAGGAGCTGAGGAGGGGAGGGAGAGGAGGGGAGGCAAGGGGAGGGGAAAGGAGAGGAAAGAAGGGCATAAAATAGGAGAGGAGGGGAGTGGAGAGGAGTGGAGAGGAGGGTAGAGAAGAGGGGAATAGAGAGGAAAAGAAATGGTAGAAGAGGAGAGGGAGGGAGGGGAGGGGGGGGAGGGGAGGGGAGGGGAGGGGAGGGGAGGGGAGGGGAGGGGAGGGGAGGGGAGGGGGAATAGAGAGGAAAAGAAAGGATAGAAGAGGAGAGGAGAGGAGAGGAGAGGAGAGGAGAGGAGAGGAGAGGAGAGGAGAGAGGAGAGGAGAGGAGAGGAGAGGAGAGGAGAGGAGAGGAGAGGAGAGGAGAGGAGAGGAGAGGAGAGGAGAGGAGAGGAGAGGAGAGGAGAGGAGAGGGAATAGAGAGGAAAAGAAAGGATAGAAGAGGAGAGGAGAGGAGAGAAGAGGAGAGGAGAGGAGAGGAGAGGAGAGGAGAGGAGAGGAGAGGAGAGGAGAGGAGAGGAGAGGAGAGGAGAGGAGAGGAGAGGAGAGGAGAGGAGAGGAGAGGAGAGGAGAGGAGAGGAGAGGAGAGGAGAGGAGAGGAGAGGAGAGGAGAGGAGAGGAGAGGAGAGGAGAGGATAGGAGAGGAGAGAGGAGAGGGGAGGGGAGGGGAGGGGAGGGAAAGAAGGGCATAAAATAGGAGAGGAGGGGAGTGGAAAGGAGTGGAGAGGAGGGTAGAGAAGAGGGGAATAGAGAGGAAAAGAAATGATAGAAGAGAGGAGGGGAGGGGAGGGGAGGGGAGGGGAAAGAAGGGCATAAAATAGGAGAGGAGGGGAGTGGAGAGGAGTGGAGAGGAGGGTAGAGAAGAGGGGAATAGAGAGGAAAAGAAATGATAGAAGAGAGGAGGGGGGAGGGGAGGGGAGGGGAGGGGAGGGGAGGGGGGAGGGGGGAGGGGAGGGGAGGGGAGGGGAGGGGAGGCGAGGGGAGGGAAAGGAGAGGAAAGAAGGGCATAAAATAGGAGAGGAGGGGAGTGGAGAGGAGTGGAGAGGAGGGTAGAGAAGAGGGGAATAGAGAGGAAAAGAAATGATAGAAGAGGAGAGGGGAGGGGAGGGGAGGGGAGGGTAGAGAAGAGGGGAATAGAGAGGAAAAGAAAGGATAGAAGAGGAGAGGAGAGGAGAGGGGAGGGGAGGGGAGGGAGGGGGGTAGAGAAGAGGGGAATAGAGAGGAAAAGAAAGGATAGAAGAGGAGAGGAGAGGAGAGGAGAGGAGAGGAGAGGAGAGGAGAGGAGAGGAGAGGAGAGGAGAGGAGAGGAGAGGAGAGAGAGGGAGGGGAGGGGAGGGGAGGGGAGAGGAGGGTAGAGAAGAGGGGAATAGAGAGGAAAAGAAAGGATAGAAGAGGAGAGGGGAGGGGAGGGGAGGGGAGGGGAGGGGAGGGGAGGGGAGGGGGGGAGGGGAGGGGAGGGGAGGGGAGGGGAGGGGAGGGGAGGGGGGAGGGGAGGGGAGAGAGGAAATTAAAGGAATTGGGGAGAGGTGAGAGGAGACAATAAGAGAGGAGGGGAGAGGATAGGGGAGGAGGAGAAGGAAGGACTATCACCACCACAGCCCTCAACATACAGCAGCTACCAAGAAGCTATGCTACCTGTCCTTATAAACATGTTTTTTTTGGTATTAAATGTTTTATTACATTTTGAAACCAAATCATAATGATTCCTGGAATGATTCCTCTTACAGTGCCTCTGAAAAAACTATTGAATCAGCCATCCCAAATCCCAAATCAGCCATCACAAATTAACAATTCAGCTACTGTATGTTTGGCATGTGGATATCGTGACACTCTATCCACAGAGCTGTACCTTATAACAACTTGCACCAAAAAAATGACTATTCAAAGAACAGCCATGGTTACATCCCATGTGGAAGCATATTGAGATTTGGTTCCTAGTCACACAGTCTGTGTTTTCAGTATCACAATGATGCTGGTCCTTGGTAGAAGCATTTTGGTTACAGTTTATAAGGACTTGCATAGCAACAAAAACACTCTCTGTTGAAGAAAAAACACAGCTGAATTCCAAGTGCCCGGGAATCGTAATTGAATGGGATGTAGTACAACATGTAGCAATGATGCTAGTCCTCTATATTGTTGCTAGGAGCTTGTGGTTCCAGCTGGATTGGGATCAATGGCTCTAGCTGGGAGATTATAGTAATCCAGACGATAGGTTAGTGCAACATGCTCCAGGATTTGGTGGAGATGAGGGGAAGCTGGGGCAAAGCGTCTAAGGAACAGATAAAATAGAGTAATCTCCTCGGCTCTTTAAGGGTGGTTGGTAGTCGGTGGTCGAAGGCCCATCCTAATCCACTGGGAAGTTCTAAAGAAAGGGTGAAATTCAAACCATCGTTGGATCAACCTACTGATCATAAATTATTTTGCGTAGGTTATTTTCTAAATGTAATCTTTTACAGTTACTAGTTACCTGTCCAAAATTGTAAATCAGTAATGTAATTTTTGGAATACCGAAACTCAGTAACGTAATCTAATTACTTTGAGTAATTTTTGGATTACTGTCCCCTTAGGCATTACAAGACTGCACAAAATATCTATCAAACTAATTTGGTGTGTAATCATTGTGGTCTCTGACTTGTGGTCTCTGGTGGAACAAACTTAAATTGTGGCCTTTTTTAATGCTGAATTGAATGTCATTGAGAACATTGAGAAAACCTTGAGAGAGGCCACTATAAGATGCAGTGTGCTAAACAGGAAGTGGTGAATGATGTGTGCAGTTATTTCACCTTATAGTGTGTGTGTGTGTGTGTGTGTGTGTGTGTGTGTGTGTGTGTGTGTGTGTGTGTGTGTGTGTGTGTGTGTGTGTGTGTGTGTGTGTGTGTGTGTGTGTGTGTGTGTGTGTGTGTGTGTGTGTGTGTGTGTGTGTGTGTGTGTGTGTGTGTGGTCGCCTACAGCGAGATGAGGTACAGTACATAAAGACATCTGGAGAAATATCTGGGGTCATCCCCCCCGTTTCCTCCTCCTGGCAAGCCGACTCAGACCAGTGGAGCAGTGATAGAAAAGCTGCCATCTCATGCTACTGACCTCACCTTCCTCAGCGGGCCCAACAAAACACAAAAGCCGGTCAGCGCGATAATAGTACGCTTTTGTTGAAGCTCAATGTTAAATTCAAATCTCCCTATCATAACATATAAGCCAATATGACACCAATGGCAATTGGAGGTACACAACACACTCCCTGCCTCTAGTCATGAGCCATCCGTCTGTTACGGAGAACCACATACCAGATTTTTAACAGGGTCGTTAGCACTAGGGGAAAAAAACACAATGTCTTGCCCCGACCTACTGTAGCATAGTCATAGGATAGGCATCGTCCATAAAGTGACCATTACAGGCTGACCACAGCAAGTGCAAGCTAACTAGCTAAATTGCCATAAATGTTTAATGCTTTTCGACCTGTCCCCAAATTAATGTCATTGGTTCAGATTTTTTAAATATATTTTATCCTGCGTTTTGTGATCGCGTTTTGTGTGGGGGGACAAAATAAATGTATGCACGATGGCGCACGCGCACAGCCGGTTTGGCTTCCGTGTTAGACTTTTCATCTTTCGGGCGAAATACATTTTTAGGGGCAACGTTTTATTTAGTTTTGTCATTTTTTCTCAGAGGGGAGGTTACAGGTACAAAAACAATCAAAGATAACCCCAATCCATTCTCCGCTCAGTCCTCACCCACTCACCCGCATCCTCCCTCCCCACCCAGAACCCATGTTTCCCACCCTGCCAAATAGAATTGCGTGGGCAATAACAAGACCAAAGCATTGTTTAATGTTTTGATTCCAAAACATCCGGTGATTTTGCAGAAATACTCATAATAAACATTGATACAAGTGTTATTCACAGAATTAAAGATAGACTTATCCTCTATGCAAGCGCTGTGTCAGATTTCAAAAAACCTTTACGGAAAAAGCATAATCTGAGAACGGTGCTCAGTTCCCAATTCAGCCAAAGAAAACTCTGCCGTTTTGGAGTCAACATTAGCTATCACTCACCTTTGATGATCTTCATCGGAAGGCACTCCCAGGAATCCCAGTTCGACAATAAATGACTGATTTGTTCCATAAAGTTCCATAAAGCACATCATTTAGCCACTTGTTGCTCGCGTGTTCAGCCCAGTAATCCATCTGCATGAGGCGCGAGCACTTCCTACAGACAAAAACTCAAAAAGGTCCGTTACAGGTCATAGAAACAAGTCAAATGATGTATGCAATCAATCTTTATGATGTTTTTAACTTAAATGATCAGTAAGGTTCCAACCAGAGAATTTCATTGTCTGAAGACAAGCATTGGAATGAGAGCCTACTCTGTCGGGAGGCTCTCTGCCAGACCACTCACTAAAAGAGTTCTTATGAGTCCCTCATTTGTAGTAGAATCCTAAAACCAGTATCTAAAGGCGGTGACATCTATTGGAAGTCCTAGGAAGTGCAAGCACATCCATATCTAACAGGGATTTCAATAGGCACTGTTTTGAAAAATCGATTTCACATTTCCTGTTTGGATTTCTTCTCAGGTTTTTGCCTGCCATATGAGTTTTGTTATACTCACAGACATCATTCAAACATTTTTATAAAACTCAGGGTGTGTTCTGTGCAATACTAATAATAATATGCATATATTAGCATCTGGAACAGAGTAGGAGGCAGTTCAGTTTGGGCACGCTATTCATCCAAAAGTGAAAATGCTTCCCCCTGTCCCAAAAAAGATACAATATTAAAACACTTGAGTGTCTCTCTTGATCCTAGGTCCTGGCAGAGTTGAGCAGACTCAGGACAAATTTAAAGAGGAGTCCATAATTTGCTTTCTAATGATCGTGATCTTTTCCTCAAAGAAGTTCATTAATTTATTACTGCTCAAGTGAAAGCCATCCTCTCTTGGGGAATGCTGCGACAGCTTTGCGACACTATCAAAAATGAATGTTGGATTGTTCTTATTTTTCTCAATTAAGTTGGAAAAATATGATGATCGAGCAGCAGTGAGGGCTCTTCGATACTGCACGGTACTGTCTTTCCAAGCTAGTCGGAAGACTTCCAGTTTGGTGTGGCGCCATTTCCGTTCCAATTTTCTGGGAGCTTGCTTAAGAGCTCAGGTATTTTCTGTATACCAGGGAGCTAGTTTCTCATGACAAATATTTTCAGTTTTTATGGCTGCAACTGCATCTAGGTTAAATTGCAAGGTTAAATTGATTTAACCTAGTTAGGTGGTTAACTGATTTGTGTCCTCTAACGTCCTTGGGTAGGCAGAGGGAGTCTGGAAGGGCATCAAGGAATCTTTGGTTTGTCTGAGAATTTATAGCACAATTTTTGATGCTCCTTGGTTGGGGTCTGAGCAGATTATTTGTTGCAATTGCAAACGTAATAAAATGGTGGTCCGATAGTCCAGGATTATGAGGAAAAACATAAAGAGCCACAACATTTATTCCATGGGACAAAACTAGGTTCAGAGTATGACTGTGACAGTCAGTAGGTCCAGAGGCATGTTAGACAAACCCACTGAGTCGATGATGGCTCCGAAAGCCTTTTGGAGTGGGTCTGTGGACTGTTCTATGTGAATATTAAAATCATATTAAAATCACCAAAAATTTGAATATTATCTGGTATAACTACAAGGTATAAGAATTCAGGGAACTCAGTGAGAAACGCTGTATATGGCCCAGGAAGCCTGTAAACAGTAGATATAAAAAGTGATTGAGTAGGCTGCATAGATTTCATGACTAGAAGCTCAAAAGACAAAATATATACATTTTTTGTAAATTGAAATTTGCTATCGTAAATGTTAGCAACACCGCCGCCTTTGCGGGATGCACAGGGGATATGGACACTAGTGTAACCAGGAGGTGAGGCCTCATTTAACACAGTAAATTCATCAGGCTTCAGCCATGTTTCAGTCAATCACATCAATATTATGATCAGTGATTAGTTCATTGACTATAACTGCCTTTGAAGTAAGGGATCTAACATTAAGCAGCCCTATTTTGAGATGTGAGGTATCATGATCTCTTTCAATAATGACAGGAATGGAGGAGGTCTTTATCCTAGTGAGATTGCTAAGGCGAACACCGCCATGTTTAGTTTTGCCCAACCTAGGTCGAGGCACAGACACGGTCTCAATGGGGATAGCTGAGCTGACTACACTGACTGCGCTAGTGGCAGGCTCCACTAAGCTGGCAGTCTGGCTAACAGCCTGCTGCCTGGCCTGCACCCTATTTCATTGTGGAGCTAGAGGAGTTAGAGCCCTGTCTATGTTGGTAGATAAGATGAGAGCACCCCTCCAGCTAGGATGGAGTCCATCACTCCTCAATAGGCCAAGCTTGGTCCTGTTTGTGGGTGAGTCCCTGAAAGAGGGCCAATTATCTACAAATTCTAAAACTGCAGAAAACAGTTTTCAATCAGCGATTGAGTTGTGAGTCTCTGCTGTAGAGCTCATCCCTCCCCCTAACTGTCAGGGGGCCAGAGACAATTACTCTATGCCGACACATCTTTCTAGCTGATTTACACGCTGAATTGAATTGTTAGATGAATTGTATAACTTGAGATTAAGCTTAATTTATCTATGATCTTCAGTGCATTTGGGGACGAATGAGATACATTGTTTAGATATAGTAAAATATCGTCTGCATCTAATGACATGCAATGATCATTCAATTTTAGGGAAATTGGTGTTATTTCAATCGATTGACAAATTGCCTGGGCCAGGGGTTTCATGGATAATAAGAATAGCAAAGGAGAAATTGGATTGCCTTGCCTGTTGCTTCTAGTGATTCTGAATGGAGCATAGGAGCTATTACCTGTTATAATTTGGCTGAGGGATTGGTATATAGTATTTTAATCATATTAATTACATTAGATTCAATTCCCATATATTCCAATACAGACCAGAGATCTAAATATTTTTCTGCATCGAGAGATAATACAGCCCAAGAAGCTGTTGTTTCTGATGAAGCATCTAAGGTGTTGTATGTGATAGTCAACAGAGGTTTTCAAACCCGCTTTGGTCCGTGTGGACCAAATAGGGTAAGTCTTGAGACTGAAAGACAGCATTTCGGAAAACAGTTTAATGTCCGTGTTTGTCAAAGCCAGGGGGCGATAGTGAGAACACTGGGTCCTTGCCTTTAAAACAAAATACAACATTTGTGCTGTATTCACATCTCCCCAATGAAAGGCTGTATTCATAATTTTGAACAATGGTGGTCCTAACTGATTCCAACATTTTAATTGACCTCAGGAAGAATACCATCCCATCCAGGTGATATGCATGTATTCAGCCTATCCGATGCCTTTTTAGGGAGATTTGGGCTCCCAGTGAGAGAGAGAGGGGGGGGGGTTCTTTAATAAGGGCATACCAAGGATCATTCTGTAATTTGATTTAGAATTTTGAGACCCTTTGAAATATAAACAAAAATCGTAAAAATGATTTGATGAAACTGAATGAATAACAAATTCAACACAAGGAGCAACCGATTGTTCTCTATTAGTAGTTGATGTTATTCTTTAATAACACAGACCCCAAAGCAAATCAGGGGGAGAAAAATCTATTTATTTAAAAAGAACAAATCATAGAGTAGATACTAGCGACACAATTGGAACAAACTGGTGAGCATAAACAACAATACCCTGTGAAATAGTGTTGTATCGTATATTATTTTAAGATTCACAGAAATATGAAATTGACATTCAAATGTAAGTATATTTCAATCATTCATGGTGGACCAAGTTGTCACACACAGCTAAATCTTATACTTTAAGTGCAGTGGCATATAAGTGCAGCCCAATCGCTTATGGATACATCAGGAGGTACTGATTCTGTAGGTACCAGATTATGTTTGGACCTAGCAAAATGTGCTGGTTCATTAGGGCATTGTGGATGGTGGGGGGTATAAGATGCAGACTCGTGTGTTCAATCCCAGTGCTGGGCACTCTTTTTAGCTTTTTGTTTTAAGGCTATCACAAACCTTTACCCATACCTTAACCACTCTGAATTAATGCCTAACCTTAACCCTAACCATTCGGAATTCATGCCTAAACGTAACATTTAGTTTAACTTCTGAAGAGTTTGATAGACAACCAAGATACGGCACCACATGGCATAATAAAAACATAAAGTCACGGCGCAATTCTGTTGCTGCAGTTACACCACGGGTTGGCGTTTTATTTGGAAATTGGGTTGCAGCCGTACATGTCTGCTTACTTGATAAATAATTTAAATGATTAAATGTTACTATTTGGACATATTTTACTGACACCGTCTTGCATCGTGGAATCTATAGTCTAACTGTTGGGTAAAGAGACACATCATTTAAAGTTGGGCAGTCAGACACATACACACACAATGTACCCATGCTAAGGTCAATTCAATGTTAGTCTATTCAACGCTGGTCTGACCAATTGGAATCCATGCATCAAGATTGTTTTCATCACACGGACTGGGATATGTTCTGGGTTGCCTCTAAGAATAACATTGATGTAGATACAGACACGTTGAATGAGTTCATCAGGACATGTATAGGGGATGTTGTTCCCACTGTGACGATTAAAACCTTCCCAATCCAAAAAAACATGAATAGATGGCAGCATTTGCGGAAAACTGAAAGCGCGAACCACTGCATTTAACTGGGAATAGGACTGGGAATATGGTTGAAAAACAAACAGTTGAGTTATGCCCTGTGTAAGGCAATTAACTTCTTGATGCTATCCATTCCTTTAACGGGATAATTGTCATCAACAACCGCTGAATAGCATAGCGCCACAATCAAATAACATTACAAAAAATATGTATATTCATGAAATCACAAGTGCAATATTGCAAAACACAGTTTAGCCTTTTGTTAATCCACCTGTCGTCTCAGATTTTGAAAATATGTTTTACAGCGAAAGCAATCCAAGCGTTTGTGTAAGTTTAACGATCACTCGACAAAACATTATGAACATAGCATCAAAGTAGCTTGGTCACGCAAATCAGAAAAGCAATCAAATTAATCGCTTACCTTTGATGATCTTCGGATGTTTCACTCACGAGACTCCCAGTTACATAGCAAATGCTCCTTTTGTTCCATAAAGATTATTTTTATATCCAAAATACCTCCGTTTGTTTGGCGCAATATGTTCAGAAATCCACAGGAAAGAGCGGTCACGACAACGCAGACGAAAATTCCAAATAATATCCGTAATGTCCACAGAAACATGTCAAACTTTTAAAAATAATCAATCCTCAGGTTGTTTTTAAAATACATAGACAATAATATATCAACCGCAAATGTCTTTATCAGTAGGAGGGAAAGGCAATGGCTGTCCGAACTCTGTTGTGTGAGCAAAACTCATGCGACCACATGACGCGATGTTATCTTTCTGGCTCATTTTTCAAAATAAAAGCCTGAAACTATGTCTGAAGACTGTTAACACCTTGAGGAAGTGATAGGAAGTGAAGGAATCTGGTTGAGATCCCTTTAAATGTAGCAAAGGGAGGCTATGGAACATGGAGTTTTCAAAATAAAAGCCACGTCCTGGTTCCTTCCTGCAATATCAGTTCTGTTATACTCACAGACAATGTCTTGACAGTTTTGGAAACTTTAAAGTGTTTTCTATCCTGATCTGTCAATTATATGCATATTCTAGCATCTGGTCCTGAGAAATAGGCTGTTTACTTTGGGAATGTTATTTTTACAAAGATAAAAATAGTGCCCCCTAGCTTCAAGAGGTTAAACAGAGAAAAATGCCAGTACAGAGAAAAGGTGGAGTTGCAATTCAATGGCTCAGACATGAGTCGTATGTGGCAGGGACTAAATCACAGATTACAAAGGGAAAACCACCCACATCGAGGACACCGACGTCTTGATACCGGACAATCTGAATACAGTCTTTTCCTGCTTTGAGGATAACACAGTGCCACCGACACAGCCCACACCCAAGGACTGTGGGGCGGCAGGGTAGCCTAGTGGTTAGAGCGTTGGACTAGTAACCGAAAGGAAATAGAGTGAAAAGGAATCACTTACCTTTGATGATCTTCATATGTTTGCACTCAGAAGACATTCATTTATTCAATAAATGTTCAATTTGTTCGATAAAGTCTCTCTTTTTATCCGAAAACCTCAGTTTTGTTTGCACGTTTTCTTCAGTAATCCTTCAGTAATCCACAGGCTCAAACGCAGTCACAACAGGCAGACAGAAAAATCCTAATTGTATCTGTAAAGTTCATAGAAACATGCCAAACGATGTTTATATTCAATCGTCAGGTTGTTTTTAGCCTAAATAATCGATAATATTTCAACCGGACAATAACGTCGGTCAATATAGAAGGTAAACAAGAAAGGCACTCTCTCGGTCACGCATTCTGTGACAAGGCAGGTTCCACTCATTCAGACTGCTCTTACTCCCTCTTTTTTCAGAATACAAGCCTGAAACAATTTCTAAAGACTGTTGACATCTAGTGGAAGGCATAGGAACTGCAATTTGAGTCCTAAGTCAATGGATACTGTAATGGCATTGAATAGAAAACTACCAAAAAAAATAATCCTACTTCCTGAATGGATTCTTTTCAGGTTTTCGCCTGCCAAATCAGTTCTGTTATACTCACAGACAGTGTTTTTTCTATCCAAATCTATCCAAATTATATGCATATCCTATCTTCTGGGCCTGAGTAGAAGGCAGTTTAATTTGGGCATGCTTTTCATCCAAATGCTGCCCCCTACCCGAGAGAAGTTAACATAACTTTCAAACAAATTCAGTAGATGGAATAATATCATAGTTGCTTTAACGGCAGAATATCTATTGTCCAATTGAATCTAATGCCATGGCTGAATTTCTGCAGTTTAACACTTCCCATGTCTACCCCTTCTGGCTATTGGGATCAAATTCATAGTGCGGTTTAAAATGTATATGGCAAGGTAAACGATTCCAGATAAAATTAACAAATTTACGAAGAGGGAAAGACGTATATCCTATCTTCTGGGCCTGAGTAGAAGGCAGTTTAATTTGGGCATGCTTTTCATCCAAAATTCCAAATGCTGCCCCCTACCCTAGAGAAGTTAATAGACTACTGTTCAGCTTTCAACACCATAGTACCCTCCAAGCTCATCATTGAGCTCGGGGCCCTGGATCTGAAACCCGCCCTGTGCAACTGGGTCCTGGACTTCCTGATGGGCCACCCTCAGGTGGTGAAGGTAGGAAACAATAAAACAATGATGAGAGTCTACATGGAAGAGGTGAGGGCCCTGGCGGAGTGGTGCCACGAAAATAACCTCTTCCTCAACGTCAACAAAGCGAAGAAGCTGATTGTGGAATTCAGGAGACAGCAGAGGGAGCACACCCCTATCCATATCGACAGGACAGCAGTGAGAAAGTGAAAAGTTCAAGTTGCTCGGCGTGCCATCACTGACAATCTGAAATGGTCCACCCCCACAGACAGTGTTAATGAAGAAGGTGCAACTTGGCTTGGCCCCTAAGACCCTCACAAACTTTTACAGATGCACAATTGAGAGCATCCTGTCAGGCTGTATGACCGACCACCTGTTACATTAACTGCACTTCCCACAACCGCAAGGCTCTTCAGAGAATGGTGCGGTCTGCCCAATGCATCACTGGGGAAACACTGCCTGCCCTCCAGGACACCTACAGCACCCGATGTCACAAGAAGGCCAAAAAGATCATCAAGGACATCAACCACCCGAGCCACGGCCTGTTCACCCCACTATCATCCAGAAGGCAAGATCAGTACAAGTGTATCAAAGCTTGGAACGAGAGACTGAAAAGCAGCTTCTATTTCAATGACATCAGACTATGAAAGACCATCACTAGCTGGCTACCACCCGTTAACTCAAGCCTGCACCTTAGAGGCTGCTGTCCTATACACATAGACATGGAATCACTGATCACTTTAATAATGGAACACTAGTTAGTCACTTTAATAATGTTTACATAATGTTTTACCCATTTCATATGTACAGTATATACTGTATTCTACTGTGTTCTAGTCAATGCCACTTTGACATTGCTCGTCCTAATATTTATATATTTCTTAATTCCACTTGTGATATATATATATTTATTTTAAATTTGTGTGCATTGTTGTAAATTGTTTGATACAGTACTACAGCACTGTCAGAGCTAGGAACACAAGCATTTAGCTACACCCTCAATAACCTCTGCTGAATATGTGTACTGTACTGTGTGTGTGTGTGCGTGTGTGTGTGCGTCTGCATGTGTGTGTGCGTGTGCGTGTGTGTGTCTGTGCATGCGTGTGTGTGCACGTGTGCGTGTGTGTAGTGCAGTCTAAATGGATTCACCTGTGCATTGAGTTGTGAACATTGAAGCTACAGTATCTTAAGCTATGTGACATTGTTTTCTGCTCTTCTTTCTTTTCCTCCATATGTGGCCTGCCAGTGTTCCCGCACGCTCGTGTTGTTCCTTCCAGCCATGGGCATGAAATGTAATACATTTTTCACTGTTTCACTGTTCTATTTAGATCTTAGTGAGATGGAGTGCATAGTCATTCAAATACAATCATTGATTTTCCCGGTAAGTCGGTGACGTCAGCGTGTGTGTCGATAGTATCCTCTGAGCCTTTTCTTCAATCAAAGCCTCCTTGTCAAATATTAATGTTTTTTTTTCAAGCGCCAAACTATGATTGAAATCAAATAACACAGTAGGGAACAATAATTTGCCAGGCTAAAATGTACATTGGTTTCTCCACTCTATTCCTGGTTTCAGCACTATCACTCATGTGTTGTTCTTATGCTAAATAATACGGTCCCAGTGCAACGACTGTATTGCCTGCTGGGATGCCTTGAGAACCTAAGCCTGATCATATACCACCAGCAGAATCCCTCCAGTAATCAAAAGAGGAGTAGAGTGTCAGACTTGGAATTGATGGTCCAAACCACAACCTTGTCTACCGGGATTTTGAAATTCAATGGACTTGTTTTTTGGGAACCAATTGTTTATTAAATCAATTTACAGGGGCCTCCCGAGTGGCACAGCGGTCTAAGGCCCTGCATCGCAGTGCTTGAGGCTTTACTACAGACCCCAGGCTGTGTCACAGCTGGCAGTGGCTGGGACACCCATGAGGCGGTGCATAATTGGCCCGGCGTCGTCCAGGTTAGGAGAGGGTTGGTCAGTCCGAGATTTCCTTGTCCCATCGTGCTGTAGTGACTCCTGTGGCAGGCTGGCCACATGCAAGCTGACACGGTCGTCAGGTGTAAAGTGTTTCCTCCAACACATTGGTGTTGCTGGCTTCCGAGTTTAGCGGGCATTGTGTCAAGAAGCAGTGCAGCTTGGCTGGGTTGTGTTTCAGTAGACGCACGGTTCTAGACCTTCGCCTCTCCCGAGTCTGTGCGGGACTGTAACTACCAATTGGATACCATGAAATTAAGGAGGAAGAAGGGCAACACAATGTAAATAACAATAACGTTTCGCGGGCCGTACTTGGATTAAAGCCTTGAGGACTTTGTGACGCCACCAGCTGCAGCCTGGAGACTGAAAAAGCTACAGAACCAGAAAACAAGCCACTACATCTTCGCCTTAAAAGGAACAAGACACAGAGAGAATATGGTATGTAGCCTACACTCTTAGAAAAAATTGTCATTCAGCAGTCCTCATAGGAGAACCCTTTATGGTTCCAAGTAGAACCCATTTAGGTTCCATGTAGTACCCTCTGTGAAAGGGTTTTACATGGAACCAAAAAGGGTTTTACCTGGACCCAAAAGTGTTCTCCTATGGGACCAGACGAAGAACCTCTTTAGGTTCGAGATAGTGACTTTTTTTTCTCTACGAGAGTACCATGGGACACTCCTCTGAAATATGAAATATGTAGATATTGGATGTGCGTTTCTACATTTTTTTATGATACTGAAATAGGTCTTATATGAATCATAATAGCTTTTTGCTGCAAGACCAATAAATCAACAGTACAAAATTACATGTAAGAAAGTATGTCTGCTAAATGACTAAAATGTTATGTAGAAATACTACTAGTTAGATGAAAAAAAAACAATAAACACTATCTCACATGTTGATTTCGTTATTGCGGTCAAGATATCCAGATAATCAAAGAATAAATGTGCAAAAAGGCAATGTAAGAGTTATGGAATATAAATGGATGGTTCTGTTTAGAGACCCGGCACTACCTGTCTACATTACATACATGAATATGGGAATTCAGGAAGCTTTTATGTAAGCTTTTAGACTGAGCCAACATGTCTGTCTCTGTTTCTTCATCGCAAATGACACCCTATTTCCTACATAGTGCACTACTTTTTGCCAGGGCTGTATGGGCCCTGGTCAAAAAGTAGTGCACGAAATAGGGTGCCATTTGGGACGGTTATGTGTGTCTCACAGCAAGCGGACAGGAATTCAATAATTCCAGAGTCTCATTAAGTGGTGGCAATTGAACCCCTGTAACCTGCCAGCACACATCAGCTATGAGAGAGAGAGAGAGAGAGAGAGAGAGAGAGAGAGAGAGAGAGAGAGAGAGAGAGAGAGAGAGAGAGAGAGAGAGAGAGAGAGAGAGAGAGAGAGACCCCCTTAGCATACAGTCTGGATGGAGCTGCAACACTGTGTATGTGTGCATGTTTGTGCATGGATGTGTGTGTGTATAAGTGTCGTGTCTAGGACACACCAGCGGCATTAGCACTCAGCAGTCATTGTCCATGCAGTGCCCCAGTGCCGAGTGCTCAGCCAATTCACATTCAGAAAGAGACGTCCACCACAGCCACTCCTCCATCTACCTTGCCTTCTTTTCTGGTCCCTGATAGACAAAAAAGACAAGGAGGAAATCAATGAAAAAGAGGATCAATAGGAATCCACATCCCTCCATCACCATGTCCACTCCCTCCCTCCCTCTGTTCTGTTTTTTTTTATATATTTTTTAAAGATGTTGCCATTAATGTGAATAATCATTCAATGTGTGTTTTGTAAACTGTATGAGGGTGACCACATCAACTAGCTCTCATGGCCGATTTTAGCATGGAAATCTTGGGATGCTTGTCAGCAAAGTCAAATCAAACCAAATCAAATGTATTTTGTCACATACACATGGTTAACAGATGTCAATGCGAGTGTAGCGAAATGCTTGTGCTTCTAGTTCCGACAATGCATTAATAACCAACGAGTAATCTAACCTAACAATTCCAAAACTACTACCTTATACACACAAGTGTAAAGGGATAAAGAATATGTACATAAAGATATATGAATGAGTGATGGTACAGAACGGCATAGGCAAGATGCAGTAGATGGTATTGAGTACAGTATATACATATGAGATGAGTAATGTAGGGTATGTAGACAAAGTTGCATAGTAAAGTGGCTAGTGATACATGTATTACATAAAGATGCAGTAGATAATAATAATGTAGGATATGTAAACATTATATTAAGTAGCATTGTTTAAAGTGGCTAGTGATATATTTTACATCAATTTCCATCAATTCCCATTATTAAAGTGGGCAGCAGCCACTCAATGTGGTGGCTGTTTAACAGTCTTATGGCCTTGAGATAGAAGCTGTTTTTCAGTCTCTCGGTCCCAGCTTTGATGCACCTGTACTGACCTCGCCTTCTGGATGATAGCGGGGTGAACAGGCAGTGGCTCGGGTGGTTGTTGTCCTTGATGATCTTTATGGCCTTTCTGTGACATCGGGTGCTGTAGGTGTCCTGGAGGGCAGGTAGTTTACCCCCGGTGATGCGTTGTGCAGCCCTCACTACCCTCTGGAGAGCCTTACGGTTGTGGGCGGAGCAGTTGCCGTACCAGGCGGTGATACAGCCTGACAGGATGCTATCGATTGTGCATCTGTAGAAGTTTGTGAGTGTTTTTGGTAACAAGCCAAATTTCTTCAGCCTCCTGAGGTTGAAGAGGCGCTGCTGCACCTTCTTCACGATGCTGTCTGTGTGGGTGGACCAATTCAGTTTGTCTGTGATGTGTACGTCGAGGAACTTAAAACTTACTACCCTCTCCACTACTGTCCCAACGATGTGGATCGGGGGGTGCTCCATCTTCTGTTTCCTGAAGTCCACAATCATCTCCTTAGTTTTGTTGACGTTGAGTGTGAGGTTATTTTCCTGACACCACACTCCGAGGGCCCTCACCTCCTCCCTGTAGGCCGTCTCGTCGTAGTTGGTAATCAAGCCTACCACTGTAGTGTCGTCCGCAAACTTGATGATTGAGTTGGAGGCGTGCATGGCCATGCAGTCGTGGGTGAACAGGGAGAACAGGAGAGGGCTCAGAACGCACCCTTGTGGTGCCCCAGTGTTGAGGATCAGCAGGGTGGAGATGTTGTTACCTACCCTCACCACCTGGGGGCAGCCCGTCAGGAAGTCCAGTACCCAGTTGCACAGGGCGGGGCCGAGACCCAGGGTCTCGAGCTTGATGACGAGTTTGGAGGGTAATATGGTGTTAAATGCTGAGCTGTAGTCGATGCACATTATTTTCACATAGGTATTCCTCTTGTCCAGATGGGTTAGGGCAGTGTGCATTGTGGTTGAGATTGCATCGTCTGTGGACCTATTTGGGCGGTAAGCAAATTGGAGTGGGTCTAGGGTGTCAGGTAGGGTGGAGGTGATATGGTCCTTGATTAGTCTCTCAAAGCACTTCATGATGACGGAAGTGAGTGCTACGGGGCGGGGCGGTAGTCATTTAGCTCAGTTACCTTAGCTTTCTTGGGAACAGGAACAATGGTGGCCCTCTTGAAGTATGTGGGAACAGCAGACTGGGATAAGGATTGATTGAATATGTCCGTAAACACACCAGCCAGCTGGTCTGCACATTCTCTGAGGGTGCGCCTGGGGATGCCGTCTGGGCCTGCAGCCTTGCGAGGGTTAACACGTTTAAATGTTTTACTCACGTCGGCTGCAGTGAAGGAGAGTCTGCATGTTTTGGTTGCGGGCCGTGTCAGTGGCACTGTATTGTCTTCAAATCGGGCAAAAAAGTTATTCACACTACGCAACATTAAAAAATATATTAATTGAACTGTACTGGTGACAAACGGTGACAAACGGTGCCCACAAACTGTTAGGTCTACATAGAGCTGTCCTAACAGCAGAGTCCCAACAGCAGTCCCAACACCATAGCACTGCTACACCTGGCAATCAGCAGAGCCTTGTCTGGCAGCAAAACTGTTAATTCAACCACATTAACTGCAATTTAAAAAAATGTTTCTACTGACAATTAAGAAGTACAGACCTTGTCAAAACGGGACAAAGAGCGAATAAGAGGCAAAGCGTAGTTTTGATGAAGACATTTTTGAGCGAGCTAGGACGGACGTAGTCAATATACAGTGCATTCGGAAAGTTTTCATCCTTATTCGGAAAGTATTACAGCCTTATTCTAAAATGGATTAAAACTTTTTCTTCCTCATATACACACAAAACCCCATAATAACAAAGCGAGAAAAAACATTTTTTTCAAGAGATGTTTGCACATTTATTAAAAATAATAAACATAAATACATTATTTACATATTCAGACCTTTTGCTATGAAATTCGAAATTGAGCTCAGGTGCATCCTTTTTCAATTGATCATCCTTGATATGTTTCTACAACTTGATTGGAGTCCACCTGTGGTAAATTAAATTGATTGGAAATGACTTTGAAAGGCACACACCTGTCTCTATAAGGTCCCACAGTTGACAGTGGACGTCAGAGCAAAAACCAAGCCATGAGGTCAAAGGAATTGTCCGTAGAGTTCCTAGACCGGACTGTGTCAAGGCATAGGTCTGGCGAAGGGCACCAAAACATTTCTGCAGCATTGAAGGTCTGCGAGAACACAGCGGCCTCCATCACTCACTCATCAAATCAAATTGAATCAAATGTAATTTGTCACATGCGCCAAATACAACAGGTGTAGTAGACCTTTACAATGAAATGCTTGCTTACAAACACTCAATAATGGTTTAAGAAGTTAAGAAAAAAAAGTGTTAAGTAAAAAATAAAAAATAAACCTAACAAATAATTCAACAACAGCAGTCATTTAAAAAAAAATGTCACCTTTATTTAACCCGGTAGACTAGTTGAGAACAAGTTCTCATTTACAACTGCGACCTGGCCAAGATAAAGCAAAGCAATGCGACACAGAGTGACACATGGAATAAACAAGCGTACAGTCAATAACATAATAGAAAAAAGAAAGTCTATGTACAGTGTGTGCAAATGGCGTGAGGAGGTAAGAAAAATAAATAGGCCATAGTAGCGAAGCAATTAAAGTTTAGCAATTAACACTGGAGTGATCGATGAGCAGATGGTGATGTGTAAATATAAATACTGGTGTGGAAAAGAGCAGAAAAGTAAACAAGAACAATATGGGGATGAGGTAGGTAGGTTGGGTGGCCTATGTAAAGATGGGCTATGTACAGCTGCAGCGATCGGTTAGCTGCTCGGATAGCTGACGTTTAAAGTCAGCGAGGGAAATATACGTTTTCAGCTTCAGCGATTTTTGCAATTAGCTCCAGTCATTGGCAGCAGAAAACTGGAAGGAAAGGCGGCCAAATCAGGTGTTGGCTATGGGGATGACCAGTGAGATATACGTGCTGGAGCGCGTGCTATGGGTGGGTGTTGTTATCGTTAACAGTGAGATGAGATAAGGCGGAGCTTTACCTAGCATAGACTTATAGATGACCTGGAGCCAGTGGGTCTGGCGACAAATATGTAGCGAGGGCCAGCCGACTAGAGCATACAGGTCACAGTGGTGGGTGGTATAGGGGGCTTTGGTGACAAAACGGATGACACTGTGATAGACTGCATCCAGTTTGCTGAGTTGAGTATTGGAAGCTATTTTGTAAATTACATCGCCGAAGTCGAGGATCGCTAGGATAGTCAATTTTACAAGGGTTTGTTTGGTAGCGTGAGTGAAGGAGGCTTTGTTGCAAAATAGGAAGCAGAGCCTAGATTTAATTTTGTATTGGAGATGTTTAATATGAGTTTGGAAGGAGAGTTTACAGTCTAGCCAGGCACCTAGTTATTTGTAGTTGTCCACATATTCTAAGTCAGAACCGTCCAGAGTAGTGATGCTAGTCGGGTGGGCTGGTGCGGGCAGTGCAAGGTTGAAAAGCATGCATTTGGTTTTACGATCGTTTAAGAGCAGTTGGAGGCCACGGAAGGAGTGTTGTCTGGCATTGAAGCTCGTTTGGAGGTTAGTTAACACAGTGTCCAAAGAAGGGCCAGATGTATACAGAATGGTGTCGTCTGTGTAGAGGTGGATCAGGGAATGACCCAACCCTGTGGCACCCCCATAGAGACTGCCAGAGGTCCGGACAACAGTCCATCCGATTTGACACACTGAACTCTGTCTGAGAAGTAGTTGGTGAATCAGGTGAGGCAGTCATTTGAGAAACCAAGGCTGTTGAGTCTGCCTATAAGAATACGGTGAATGACAAAGTCGATAGCCTTGGCCAGGTCGATGAAGATGGCTGCACAGTACTGTATTTTATAGATGGTGCTTATGATATCGTTTAGTACCTTGAGCGTGGCTGAGGTGCATCTGTGACCAGCTCGAAAACCAGATTGCACAGCGGAGCAGATATGGTCGGATTCGAAATGGTCAGTGATATGTATATTAACTTGGCTTTCGAAGACTTTAGATAGGCAGGGCAGGATGGATATAGGTCTATAACAGTTTGGGTCTAGAGTGTCACACCAATTGAAGAGGGGGATGACTGTGGCAGCTTTCCAATCTTTATGGATCTTGGACGATACGAAAGAGAGGTTGAACAGACTGGTAATAGCGGTTGCAACAATGGTGGAGGATCATTTTATAAAGAGAGGGTCCAGATTGTCTAGCCCAGCTGATTTGTACGGGTCCATGTTTTGCAGCTCTTTCAGAACATCTGCTATCTGGATTTGGGTGAAGGAGAAGCTGGGGAGGCTTGAGCAAGTAGCTGTGGGGGGTGTGGAGCTGTTGGCCGGGGTTGGGGTGGCCAGGTGGAAAGCATAGCCATCCGTAGAGAAATGCTTCTTAAAATTCTCGATTATCGTGGATTTATCGGTGGCGACAGTGTTACCTAGCCTCAGTGCAGTGGGCAGCTGGGAGGAGGTGCTCTTATTCTCCATGGACTTCACAGTGTCCCAAAACCTTTTGGAGTTAGAGCTACAGGATTCCAATTTCTGTTTGCTTTCCTGACTGACTGTGTGTATTGGTTCCTGACTTCCCTGAAAAGTTGCATATCGCGGTGACTAAAATAACAACAGCGGGGCTATATGCAGGGGGTACCGGTACGGAGTCAATGTGCGGGGACGCCGGTTAGTCGAATACTGACGTGTATCATGGGTGATCTGTCTGGTCCACATGGCATGCTGGACACATGCTTCCTTCTCCTTGCATAGCAAAATAACAATATGGTGTGAGACAGTTCAGAAGAGATCTTATATATACAGTGGGGAGAACAAGTATTTGATGCACTGCCGATTCTGCAGGTTTTCCTACTTACAATGCATATAGAGGTCTGTAATTTTTTTATCATAGGTACACTTCAACTTTGAGAGACAGAATCTAAAACAAAAATCCAGAAAATCACATTGTATGATTTGTAAGTAATTAATTTGCATTTATTGCATGACATAAGTATTTGATCACCTACCAACCAGTAAGAATTCCGGCTCTCACAGACCTGTTAGTTTTTATTTAAGAAGCCTTCTTGTTCTCCACTCATTACCTGTATTAACTGCACCTGTTTGAACTCATTACCTGTATAAAAGACACCTGTCCACACACTCAATCAAACAGACTCCAACCTCTCCACAATGGCCAAGACCAGAGAGCTGTGTAAGGACATCAGGAATAAAATTGTAGACCTGCACAAGGCTGCGATGGGCGACAGGGCAAGGGGCAAGCAGCTTGGTGAGAAGGCAATAATTGTTGGAGCAATTATTAGAAAATGGAAGAAGTTCAAGATGACGGTCAATCATCCTTGGACTGGTGCTCCATGCAAGATCGCAACTGGGGGGCATCAATGATCATGAGGAAGGTCAGGGATCAGCCCAGAACTACAAGGCAGGACCTGGTCAATGACCTGAAGAGAGCTGGGACCACAGTCTCAAAGAAAACCATTAGTAACACACTACGCCGTCATGGATTAAAATCCTGCATCGCACGCAAGGTCCCCCTGCTCAAGCCAGCGCATGTCCAGGCCCGTCTGAAGTTTGCCAATGACCATCTGGATGATCCAGAGGAGGAATGGGAGAAGGTCATGTGGTCTGATGGGACAAAAATATAGTTTTTTGGTTGTAAACTCCACTCGCCGTGTTTGGAGGAAGAAGAAGGATGAGAACAAAACCAAGAACACCATCCCAACCGTGAAGCATGGAGGTGGAAACATCATCCTTTCGGGATGCTTTTCTGCAAAGGGGACAGGACGACTGCACCATATTGAGGGGAGGATGGATGGGGCCATGTATCGCGAGATCTTAGCCATCAACCTCCTTCCCTCAGTAAGAGCATTGAAGATTGGTCGTGGCTGGGTCTTCCAGCATGACAACGACCCAAAACACAGCCAGCGCAACTAAGGAGTGGCTCCTTAACAAGCATCTCAATGTCCTGGCGTGACCTTGTTATGCAGGTGAATGAGGACCCAAAAGCGACTTGGCGAAAACAGAGTCTTTAATCCAGTAAAGGAAATATGCAATACTCCTAGACAAATCGGAGCGGTAAATAAAGCATAAAAAACAATTCCACTCGTAATGACGAGAACAGACTGGAGACTCGATCATAAACTGTAGGTTGCCTCGGGAAGGCACTTGACCGTAGCAGACTCAGACACCTGCTCACCACGCAGCATCTGAGGGAAACACGACACGACAGGGCAATACAAAGACACAGCACGGTGAACAATATACAAGGATCCGACAGGACAGAAACGGAAGACAAGGGGAGAAATAGGGACTCTAATCAGGGGAAAAGATAGGGAACAGGTGTGGAAAGACTAAATGATTGATTAGGGGAATAGGAACAGCTGGGAGCAGGAACGGAACGATAGAGAGAAGAAAGAGAGGGAGGGAGAGAGAAAAAAGGGAACGAACCTAAAAAGACCAGCAGGGGGAAAACGAACAGAAGGAAAAGCAAAATGACAAGACAATATAAGACAAAACATGACAGTACCCCCCCACTCACTGAGCGCCTCCTGGCGCACTCGAGGAGGAATCCTGGCGGCAACGGAGGAAATCATCAATCAGAGAACGGTCCAGCACGTCCCGAGACGGAACCCAACTCCTCTCCTCAGGACCGTAACCCTCCCAATCTACTAAGTATTGGTGACCCCGTCCCCGAGAACGCATGTCCATGATCCTACGTACCTTGTAAATAGGTGCGCTCTCGACAAGGACGGGAGGGGGGGAGGGAAGACGAACGGGGGTGCGAAGAAAGGGCTTGACACAGGAGACATGGAAGACAGGATGGACGCGACGAAGATGTCGCGGAAGAAGCAGTCGCACAGCGACAGGATTGACGACCTGGGAGACACGGAACGGACCAATGAACCGCGGAGTCAACTTACGAGAAGCTGTCGTAAGAGGAAGGTTGCGAGTGGAAAGCCACACTCTCTGGCCGCAACAATACCTTGGACTCTTAATCCTACGTTTATTGGCGGCTCTCACAGTCTGTGCCCTGTAACGGCAAAGTGCAAACCTCACCCTCCTCCAGGTGCGCTCACAACGTTGGACAAACGCTTGAGCGGAGGGAACGCTGGACTCGGCAAGCTGGGATGAGAACAGAGGAGGCTGGTAACCCAGACTACTCTGAAACGGAGATAACCCGGTAGCAGACGAAGGAAGCGAGTTGTGAGCGTATTCTGCCCAGGGGAGCTGTTCTGCCCAAGACGCAGGGTTTCTGAAAGAAAGGCTGCGTAGTATGCGACCAATCGTCTGATTGGCCCTCTCTGCTTGACCGTTAGACTGGGGATGAAACCCGGAAGAGAGACTGACGGACGCACCAATCAAACGACAGAACTCCCTCCAAAACTGTGACGTGAATTGCGGGCCTCTGTCTGAAACGGCGTCTAACGGGAGGCCATGAATTCTGAACACATTCTCGATGATGATTTGTGCCGTCTCCTTAGCGGAAGGAAGTTTAGCGAGGGGAATGAAATGTGCCGCCTTAGAGAACCTATCGACAACCGTAAGAATCACAGTCTTCCCCGCAGACAAAGGCAGACCGGTAATGAAGTCTAGGGCGATGTGAGACCATGGTCGAGAAGGAATGGGAAGCGGTCTGAGACGACCGGCAGGAGGAGAGTTGCCTGACTTAGTCTGCGCGCAGTCCGAACAAGCAGCCACGAAACGGCGCGTGTCACGCTCCTGAGTCGGCCACCAAAAGCGCTGGCGAATAGAAGCAAGAGTGCCTCGAACGCCGGGATGACCAGCTAACTTGGCAGAGTGAGCCCACTGAAGTACAGCCAGACGAGTAGAAACAGGAACGAAAAGAAGGTTACTAGGACAAGCGCGCGGCGACGCAGTGTGCGTGAGTGCTTGCTTAACCTGTCTTTCAATTCCCCAGACTGTCAACCCGACAACACGCCCATAAGGAAGAATCCCCTCGGGATCAGTAGAAGCCACAGAAGAACTAAACAGACGGGATAAGGCATCAGGCTTGGTGTTCTTGCTACCCGGACGGTAAGAAATCACAAACTCGAAACGAGCGAAAAACAACGCCCAACGAGCTTGACGAGCATTAAGTCGTTTGGCAGAACGGATGTACTCAAGGTTCTTATGGTCTGTCCAAACGACAAAAGGAACGGTCGCCCCCTCCAACCACTGTCGCCATTCGCCTAGGGCTAAGCGGATGGCGAGCAGTTCGCGGTTACCCACATCATAGTTGCGTTCAGATGGCGACAGGCGATGAGAAAAATAAGCGCAAGGATGAACCTTATCGTCAGACTGGAAGCGCTGGGATAGAATGGCTCCCACGCCTACCTCTGAAGCGTCAACCTCGACAATGAATTGTCTAGTGACTTCAGGAGTAACGAGGATAGGAGCGGACGTAAACGTTCTTTTAGAAGATCAAAAGCTCCCTGGGCGGAACCGGACCACTTAAAACACGTCTTGACAGAAGTAAGAGCTGTGAGAGGGGCAGCAACTTGACCGAAATTACGAATGAAACGCCGATAGAAATTAGCGAAACCTAGAAAGCGCTGCAACTCGACACGTGACCTTGGAACGGGCCACTCACTGACAGCTTGGACCTTAGCGGAATCCATCTGAATGCCTTCAGCGGAAATAACGGAACCGAGAAAAGTAACGGAGGAGACATGAAAAGAGCACTTCTCAGCCTTCACGTAGAGACAATTCTCTAAAAGGCGCTGGAGAACACGTCGAACGTGCTGAACATGAATCTCGAGTGACGGTGAAAAAATCAGGATATCGTCAAGGTAGACAAAAACAAAGATGTTCAGCATGTCTCTCAGAACATCATTAACTAATGCCTGAAAAACAGCTGGTGCATTGGCGAGACCAAACGGCAGAACCCGGTACTCAAAATGCCCTAACGGAGTGTTAAACGCCGTTTTCCACTCGTCCCCCTCTCTGATGCGCACGAGATGGTAAGCGTTACGAAGGTCCAACTTAGTAAAGCACCTGGCTCCCTGCAGAATCTCGAAGGCTGATGACATAAGGGGAAGCGGATAACGATTCTTAACCGTTATGTCATTCAGCCCTCGATAATCCACGCAGGGGCGCAGAGTACCGTCCTTTTTCTTAACAAAAAAAAACCCCGCCCCGGCCGGAGAGGAAGAAGGCACAATGGTACCGGCGTCAAGAGACACAGACAAATAATCCTCGAGAGCCTTACGTTCGGGAGCCGACAGAGAGTATAGTCTACCCGAGGAGGAGTGGTCCCCGGAAGGAGATCAATACTACAATCATACGACCGGTGAGGAGGAAGGGAGTTGGCTCGGGACCGACTGAAGACCGTGCGCAGATCATGATATTCCTCCGGCACTCCTGTCAAATCGCCAGGTTCCTCCTGAGAAGTGGGGACAGAAGAAATGGGAGGGATGGCAGACATTAAACACTTCACATGACAAGAAACGTTCCAGGATAGGATAGAATTACTAGACCAATTAATAGAAGGATTATGACATACTAGCCAGGGATGACCCAAAACAACAGGTGTAAAAGGTGAACGAAAAATCAAAAAAGAAATAGTCTCACTGTGGTTACCAGATACTGTGAGGGTTAAAGGTAGTGTCTCAAATCTGATACTGGGAAGATGACTACCATCTAAGGCGAACATGGGCGTAGGCTTGTCTAACTGTCTGAAAGGAATGTCATGTTTCCGAGCCCATGCTTCGTCCATGAAACAACCCTCAGCCCCAGAGTCTATCAAGGCACTGCATGTAGCACCCGAACCGGTCCAGCGTAGATGGACCGACATAGTAGTACAGGATCTAGATGGAGAGACCTGAGTAGTAGCGCTCACCAGTAGCCCTCCGCTTACTGATGAGCTCTGGCTTTTACTGGACATGAATTGACAAAATGTCCAGCAAGTCCGCAATAGAGGCACAGGCGGTTGGTGATCCTCCGTTCCCTCTCCTTAGTCGAGATGCGAATACCTCCCAGCTGCATGGGCTCAGTCTCTGAGCCAGAGGAGGGAGATGGTTGCGATGCGGAGCAGGGAAACACCGTTGACGCAAACTCTCTTCCACGAGCTTGGTGACGAAGATCTACCCGTCGTTCTATGCGGATGGCGAGAGCAATCAAAGAGTCCACACTGGAAGGAACCTCCCGGGAGAGAATCTCATCTTTAACCACTGCGTGGAGTCCCTCCAGAAAACGAGCGAGCAGCGCCGGCTCGTTCCAGTCACTAGAGGCAGCAAGAGTGCGAAACTCTATAGAGTAATCCGTTATGGATCGATCACCTTGGCATAGGGAAGCCAGGGCCCTAGAAGCCTCCCTACCAAAAACTGAACGGTCAAAAACCCGAATCATCTCCTCTTTAAAGTTCTGGTAATTGTTAGAACAATCAGCCCTTGCCTCCCAAATAGCTGTGCCCCACTCTCGAGCCCGGCCAGTAAGGAGTGATATGACGTAAGCAACCCGAGCTCTCTCTCTAGAGTATGTGTTGGGTTGGAGAGAGAACACAATATCACACTGGGTGAGAAAGGAGCGGCACTCCGTGGGCTGCCCGGAGTAACAAGGTGGGTTATTAACCCTAGGTTCCGGAGGCTCGGCAGACCAGGAAGTAACAGGTGGCACGAGACGAAGACTCTGGAACTGTCCAGAGAGGTCGGAAACCTGAGCGGCCAGGTTCTCCACGGCATGACGAGCAGCAGACAATTCCTGCTCGTGTCTGCCGAGCCTGGCTCCTTGGATCTCGACGGCAGTGTTACGAGCGTCTGTAGTCGCTGGGTCCATTCTTTGGTCGGATCCTTCTGTTATGCAGGTGAATGAGGACCCAAAAGCGACTTGGCGAAAACAGAGTCTTTAATCCAGTAAAGGAAATATGCAATACTCCTAGACAAATCGGAGCAGTAAATAAAGCATAAAAAACAATTCCACTCGTAATGACGAGAACAGACTGGAGACTCGATCATAAACTGTAGGTTGCCTCGGGAAGGCACTTGACCGTAGCAGACTCAGACACCTGCTCACCACGCAGCATCTGAGGGAAACACGACACGACAGGGCGATACAAAGACACAGCACGGTGAACAATATACAAGGATCCGACAGGACAGAAACGGAAGACAAGGGGAGAAATAGGGACTCTAATCAGGGGAAAAGATAGGGAACAGGTGTGGAAAGACTAAATGATTGATTAGGGGAATAGGAACAGCTGGGAGCAGGAACGGAACGATAGAGAGAGGGAGGGAGAGAGAAAAAAGGGAACGAACCTAAAAAGACCAGCAGGGGGAAAACGAACAGAAGGAAAAGCAAAATGACAAGACAATATAAGACAAAACATGACAGGCCTAGCCAGTCCTTTGACCTGAACCCAATAGAAAATCTTTGGAGGGAGCTGAAAGTCCGTATTGCCCAGCATCAGCCCCGAAACCTGAAGGATCTGGAGAAGGTCTGTATGGAGGAGTGGACCAAAATCCCTGCTGCAGTGTGTGCAAACCTGGTCAAGAACTACAGGAAACGTATGATCTCTGTAATTGATTACAAAGGTTTCTGTACCAAATATTAAGTTGTGCTTTTCTGATGTATCAAATACTTATGTCATGCAATAAAATGCAAATTAATTACTTAAAAATCATACAATGTGATTTTCTGGATTTTTGTTTTAGATTCCGTCTCTCACAGTTGAAATGTACCTATGATAAAATTACAGACCTCTACATGCTTTGTAAGTGGGAAAACCTGCAAAATCGGCAGTGTATCAAATACTTGTTCTCCCCGCTGTATTAAGGGCAGCAGGTAGCCTAGGGATTACTAGTAAATTGCTCAACTGAAATGTGTCTTTTGCATTTAAGCCAACAACTGTGAATCAGAGAAATTCAAGGGGCTTTAATTAATCAACATCGACAGTGCCCATGGAACAGTTGGTGGGGGTTTATCTGCCTTGCTCAAGGGCAGAACAGCAGATTTATTTACCTTGTCTGCTCTGGGATTCAAACCAGCACCCTTTCGGTTACTGGCCCAACGGTCTTAACCGCGAGGCTACCTGTCACCCCGAGTAACCCAAAGGTTGCCGGTACAAATACCTGAGCAAACAACATGAATAATCTGTCTATGGCTGACATTGGTTGACCCTGTAAAACAACACATTTCACTGTACCTATTCGCTGTGTGACAATAAAAAATAACCAAAAATATTAACATTATTATATGAATAATAGTAATGCTGTTTTACCGACTATTATATAGTTTACAGATGACAGATGATTTTACCTTAACTAATAATACAATTTCTCAGTGGTAATACTTTGAAAAATGCTCATAAGAGTATTCGTTCTTTATCTGGTGATATCTTTGAAATATCAGCACATGGAGTACAGAGTTATTTTTTCTTCTGCTGTAAATCACTTTCAGCTACAATCGAGAAACCATTATAAACCATTAGAACGCTACAAAATACAAATAGATTTCACATTGGATAAATGTAGAAATGTTTTTCTACCTCCACCATCTCCAAAGTACATGTTATCACTCACTGTGTGTGTCTGTGTGGATGTGTGTGTGTGTGCATGTGTGAGCGCGTGTGTGCTTGCTTTCGTGTGTGTGTGTATTATGGGTTTGGTAAATAGAATGAAGATGTTACCCTTTAAAAAAGGATCATGGTGTTACTCACACACTATGAATCAAGCATGTTCCCTGACATTCTTTCAAGGATTTTCACCTTGGTTAGTGACAGAACGGTTGTCAAAACAAATATTATCTTCGAGCAATTCCTTTTCTTCATTTTCTTCTTTGCTTTTTTTGTTAGCATTTTATTTTAAATGAGACATCCTCCACCTGTGAATCAGAGGTTGCGTCTTAAACGGCACCCTATGGGCCCGGGTCAAAAGTAGTGCACTATATGGGGAATAGGGTTCCATTTGAGACGTGCAGATAGTATCCACTGAACAAAAATATAAACGCTACATGCAATGATTTCTAATATTTTAGTGAGTTACAGTTCATAGAAGAAAAACTGTCAATTGAAATATATTAATTAGACCCTAATCTATCGATTTCACATGACTGGACACTGCCATGGGTGGGCCTGGGAGGGCATAGGCCCACCCAGTTGTGAGCCAGGTCCATCCACTGGGGAGAGAGGCCCAGCCAATCAGAATTATAAAAACATTTACAGACAGAAGTACTCCTCTGTTCAGTACACATGAAATAGATCAAAATCTCCCAATAAGGTTTGTGGTGTTTCATGATAGGGTGTATTATCAACATGTACCTTTATCAAAACCTGGGGTGGGCAACTCCAGTTCTCGGGGGCCTGATTGGTGTCACACTTTTTCTCCATCCCCAGCAAACACAGCTGATTAATCACTGAAGATCATGATTAGGTGATCTTTAGGTGTGTTAGCTTGGGCTGGGGAAAACTGTGACACCAATCGGGCCCTCGAGGACTGGAGTTGCCCAGGCCTGATCTAAACCAATCACATCATCTGCCACGGAACTGTATGCCGAACGCATAGCTGTCTCTTATGATTCAACCTTCACAGGTTAAAGACGTCATGCTCTTCCCTCTACTTTTATCTCATAATCCTCTTTATTTCTATTGTAACCAGACAACATTCAGAACTGTGTTATCTGTTGGGCCATGAAGAAAGGGCCCATGTCAGCACTGACTTAATATACACACTGATTAATGAAAGGGATAGATAGATAGATAGATAGATAGATAGATAGATAGATAGATAGATAGATAGATAGATAGATAGATAGATAGATAGATAGATAGATAGATAGATAGATAGATAGATAGATAGAAAGTACAAAACATTAGGAACAAATTCCAAATAATGAGTTGTACCCCCTTTTCCCCTCAGAACAGCCTCATTTCGTCAGGGATTTAACTCTACAAGGTGTCAAACGCGTTCCACAGGGATGCTGGCCCATGTTGACTTCAATGCTTCCCATAGTTGTGTCAAATTGGCTGGATGTCCTTTGGATGGTGGACCATTATTAATACACACACAGGAAACTGTTGAGCCTGAAAAACCCAGCAGCATTGTAGTTATTGACACGCTCAACCTGGGGTCCCTGGCATCTACTCTATTTCCTATTTCGCAACAAAGCATCCTTCACTCATGCTGTCAAACATACCCCCGTAAAACTGACTGTCCTACCAATCCTCGACTTCGGCGATGTCATTTACAAAATAGCCTCCAACACTCTACTCAGCAAAGTGGATGCATTATCTCACAGTGCCATCCGTTTTGTCACCAAAGCCCCATATACTACCCACCATTGCAACCTGTATGCTCTCGTTGGCTAGCCCTCACTACATATTCGTCGCCAAACCCACTGGCTCCAGGTCATCTAATATATATAATATAATAATATATGCCATTTAGCAGACGCTTTTATCCAAAGCGACTTACAGTCATATGTGCATACATTCTACGTATATCATCTATAAGCCTTGGCTAGGTAAAGCCCCACCTTATCTCAGCTCACTGGTCGCCATAGCAACACCCACCCATAGCACTCGCTCCAGCAGGTATGTTTCACTGGTCATGCCCAAAACCAACACCCCCTTTGGCCGCCTTTCCTTCCAGTTCTCTGCTGCCAATGACTGGAAGGAATTGCAAAAATCACGGAGGCTGGAGACTTATACACAGCCCACCTGTAAATAACACACCCAACTGCCGTATCCCCATATTGTTATTTATCTTTTTGCTCTTTTGCACCCCAGTATCTCTACTTGCACATCATCTGCACATCTATCACTCGCGTGTTAATGCTAAATTGTAATTATTTTGCCTCTATGGCCTATTTATTGCCTTACCTCCCTAATCTTCTACATTTGCACACACTGTACATAGACTTTTTTCTATTGTGTTATTGACTGTACGTTTGTTTATCCCATGTGTAACTCTATGTTGTTTTTGTCACGCTGTTTTGCTTCATATTAGTCAAGTCGCAGTTGTAAATGAGAACTTGTTCTCAAGTGGCCTACCTGGGTACATGGTTAAATAGGGGGAAATAAATAAATACTCCCATAGCCCTTTTAAAGGCACTTAAATCAAAGCCACATTCACCCTCTGAATGGCACACATGCACAATCCGTGTCTGATTCCTCTCAAAGCTTAAAAAATCCTTTAACATTTCTCCCCCCCTTCATCTACACTGATTGAATTGGATTTAACAAGTGGCATCATTAAGTGATCATAGCTTTCACCTGGATTCACCTGGTCAGTCTGTCATGGAAAGTGCAGGTGTTCTTAAAGTTTTGTATACTCAGTGTAGTGCACTATTATTCACCAAAGCCATGAAAGCTATTGGGATGCAATTATAATTATGTTCTGTGAAGGCCTGTTCTGTGTAGAAGATCGATAGATAGACTGAACGTACAAAACATTAGGAACAACATCCAAATATTGAGTTTCACCCCCGTTTGCCCTCAGAACATTCTCAATTCATCAGGCCATGGACCCTACAAGGTGTCAAAAGCATTCCACATGGATGCTGGCCCATGTTGACTTCAAGGTGTTGAAAGCGTTCCACATGGATGCTGGTCCATGTTGACTTCAATGTGTTGAAAGCGTTCCACAGGGATGCTGGCCCATGTTGACTTCAAGGTGTTGAAAGCGTTCCACAGGGATGCTGGCCCATGTTGACTTCAAGGTGTTGAAAGCGTTCCACAGGGATGCTGGCCCATGTTGACTTCAAGGTGTTGAAAGCGTTCCACAGGGATGCTGGCCCATATTGACTTCAATGTGTTGAAAGCGTTCCACAGGGATGCTGGCCCATGTTGACTTCAAGGTGTTGAAAGCATTCCACAGGGATGCTGGCCCATGTTGACTTCAAGGTGTTGAAAGCGTTCCACAGGGATGCTGGCCCATGTTCACTTCAAGGTGTTGAAAACGTTCCACAGGGATGCTGGCCCATGTTGACTTCAAGGTGTTGAAAGCGTTCCACAGGGATGCTGGCCCATGTTGACTTCAAGGTGTTGAAAGTGTTCCACAGGGATGCTGGCCCATGTTGACTTCAAGGTGTTGAAAGCGTTCCACAGGGATGCTGGCACATGTTGACTTCAAGGTGTTGAAAGCGTTCCACAGGGATGCTGGCCCATGTTGACTTCAAGGTGTTGAAAGCGTTCCACAGGGATGCTGGCCCATGTTGACTTCAAGGTGTTGAAAGCGTTCCGCAGGGATGCTGGCCCATGTTGACTTCGTGCCGTCCTTGGCCAGCTCTCCCGCTATCTCTCTCTGAATGACCTTCTTGATCCAAATCAGTCAGGTTTCAAGACTAGTCATTCAACTGTGACTGCTCTTCTCTGTATCACGGAGGCGCTCCGCACTGCTAAAGCTAACTCTCTCTCCTCTGCTCTCATCCTTCTAGACCTATCGGCTGCCTTCGATACTGTGAACCATCAGATCCTCCTCTCCACCCTCTCCGAGTTGGGCATCTCCGGCGCGGCCCACGCTTGGATTGCTTCCTACCTGACAGGTCGCTCCTAACAGGTGGCATGGCGAGAATCTGTCTCCTCACCACGCGCTCTCACCACTGGTGTCCCCCAGGGCTCTGTTCTAGACCCTCTCCTATTCTCGCTATACACCAAGTCACTTGGCTCTGTCATAACCTCACATGGTCTCTCCTATCATTGCTATGCAGACGACACACAATTAATCTTCTCCTTTCCCCCTTCTGATGACCAGGTGGCGAATCACATCTCTGCATGTCTGGCAGACATATCAGTGTGGATGACGGAACACCACCTCAAGCTGAACCTCGGCAAGACGGAGCTGCTCTTCCTCCCGGGGAAGGACTGCCTGTTCCATGATCTCGCCATCACGGTCCCAGAGCGCTAAGAACCTTGGCGTGATCCTGGACAACACCCTGTCGTTCTCAACTAACATCAAGGCGGTGGCCCGTTCCTGTAGGTTCATGCTCTACAACATCCGCAGAGTATGACCCTGCCTCACACAGGAAGCGGTGCAAGTCCTAATCCAGGCACTTGTCATCTCCCGTCTGGATTACTGCAACTCGCTGTTGGCTGGGCTCCCTGCATGTGCCATTAAACCCCTACAACTCATCCAGAACGCCGCAGCCCGTCTGGTGTTCAACCTTCCCAAGTTCTCTCACGTCACCCCGCTCCTCCGCTCTCTCCACTGGCTTCCAGTTGAAGCTCGCATCCGCTACAAGAACATGGTGCTTGCCTACGGAGCTGTGAGGGGAACGGCACCTCAGTACCTCCAGGCTCTGATCAGGCCCTACACCCAAACAAGGGCACTGCGTTCATCCACCTCTGGCCTGCTCGCCTCCCTACCACTGAGGAAGTACAGTTCCCGCTCAGCCCAGTCAAAACTGTTCGCTGCTCTGGCCCCCCAATGGTGGAACAAACTCCCTCACGACGCCAGGACAGCGGAGTCAATCACCACCTTCCGGAGACACCTGAAACCCCACCTCTTTAAGGAATACCTAGGATAGGATAAGTAATCCTTCTCACCCCCCCCCTTTAAGATTTAGATGCACTATTGTAAAGTGACTGTTCCACTGGATGTCATAAGGTGAATGCACCAATTTGTAAGTCGCTCTGGATAAGAGCGTCTGCTAAATTACTTAAATGTAATGTAAATGTAATTGTAAGGTGTTGAAAGCGTTCCACAGGGATGCTGGCCCATGTTGACTTCAATGCTTCTCATAGTTGTGTCATATTGCCTGGATGTCCTTTAGATAGTGGATTATTCTTGATACACACTGGAAACTGTTGAGCCTGAAAAATCCAGCAGCGTTACAGTTCTTGACAAACTCAACCTTGTGTGCCTGGCAACTACTATCATACCCAGTTCAAAGGCAACTAAATCAAATGCACATTCACCCTGTGAATGGTACACATGCACAATCCATGTCTCAATTGTCTCAAGACTTAAGCATCCTTCTTTAATCTCCCCCTCAAATGTCAACTGTTTTCTGATTATCTGGTGCTTCTGTCCCCAACCAAGGAGGGCCTACAGTATATATATCGATGAATTGGCAAGTGCACTATAACAGTCTGCAGCACCCGGCCTCAACCTACTGGACTCAAAAATCAAATGTCTACTGTTTTGAGATTATCTGGTGCTTCTGTCCCCAACCAAGGAGGGCCTATAGCAGCACTTAGATCTTCTGCACAGATTCTGTCTGACTTGGGCCCTGACGGTAAATCTAATTATGACAAAAATAATGGTGTTCCAAAAGGTCCAGTCGCCAGGACCACAAAAACAAATTATATCTAGACACCGTTGCCCTGGAGCCCTCAAAGAACTATACCTCTGTCTAAACATCAATACCACAGTTAACTTCCACAATGCTGTTAATGATCTAAGAGATAAGGCAGGAAGGGCCTTTCTGTGCCAAATAAAGTAACATAAAACTCATTAGGATCTGCCTAAAAAATATTTAAATCTGTTATAGGACCCATTGCCCTCTTTGGCTGTGAGGTTTGGGATCCACTAACTAACCAATAATTCATAAAATGGGACAAACACCCAATTGAGACAAAAATATGCTTTGTGTAGAACGCAAACCCCAAATAATCCATGCAGAGCAGAATTTGGACCATACCCGCAAGTTATCCAAATCCAGAAAAGAGCTGTTAAATTCCACAACCTCCTAAAAGGTAACGATGCCCACACATTCCACCACAAAGCACTCACCTATAGAGAGATATAGGCAGACCTGACTCTCGAGAGAAGACAGGCTATGTGCCTACTGCCCACAAAATGAGGTGGAAACTGAGCTGCACTTCCTAACCTCCTGCAAAATGTATGACCACATTAGAGATACATATTTCCCACAGATCACACAGACCCGTATAGATTTTGAAAACAAATCAAACATTAATATACTCCCATATTTGGTAGGCGAAATACCGCAGTGTGTAATCACAGCCGCAGAATATGAGAAAAGGGCAAGTAGTGGAGCACGAACCACATTGTAAATACCACCTATATTTATCTTCCCCTACTATTCATACTACAACTTTTTGCACATTGCTAAAACAATGTGTATAGCTGATAATATCTCTTGAAATGTCTTTATCTTTTTAAAAACATTATAATTTAATGTTAAATTAGAATGGTTTTGTTGATTGTTTTTTCACTTGCTTTGGCGATGTAAACACATTTCCCATGTCAATAAAGCCTCTTTGAATTGAATTGAATTGAGAGAGTGAGAGGGACAGTGAGAAAGAGAGAGAGAGAGAGAGAGAGAGAGAGAGAGAGAGAAAACCTGGCTAAGGAGAGTGGGACTGGCACTGCCCTTTACCTGATCAGAGCATAATTAAATCACACATGAAGATATGAAAGATGAGGAAACCAGACTGTTTCTGGGAAATTGAATGAGACATCTTTCTGGGAAAATCAAGCAGAATATTTCCTGAAGTGTAAAATGCCCTGGAGTTTATTTTCATGATTAGAGGCCAAATAATGTATTGAATCAAATAAAGATAACCCTCACAAAAGCTGTCAAAATACAATGAATATTTTATCTCATATATTGTATTTTCCCCCCATAAAAGAATACAAGCACAGGTGCCAATGTTTATAGTAGTAAAGCGTACTCTGAGAGATTGATTTAAAATGGCACCCCCAACTGCTATGATACGTTCCACTCCAATATCTGACATCCATCTGTGTATGGATGGGGATGATAATCAGGTAGACCTGGTAGAGCTGGGATTGCATTCAGTCAACTGGAGGCGAAGGTGGAGGTTTTTTCTTCTTCATATTCCTCACCATTCTCCAACCACCTGAACTCACATGAATATCAGAGTGTGTTTTTATCTCCCAAAACAGGGCTGTCATTTTAGGCATTTTATTTCCCTCTCATGGACCTGACTGTCGCCTCCCCTGGCAGAAAGACCACATCAACATGGACGACAGGGGTGCTGTGTGTGTTAGTGCCAAGAGCAAGACTAAACGGTACGTTCGGAGAATCTGTTCAATGGTGATTTAAATGCTTGATATATTCTCAACAGGTTTTTCGACTAAGTTCCTTTCCAACAGAATGCATCTATAGGAGGCTGTGTTTCATCATGCATTTCCTTATTCCTAGAAATGTTTTAGATACAGAAATGAAAGATTGCTTGATTCAACCATTACTACCATATTAAGATCAGCGTTCAATGACTGCTTTACCACACCTTTTTGAGCTCTGTCACAATAAGAAAAACAGCAACAAGCTGTCAAAGAGTGTTTAGCGTCACTAGGTTCTGTTACCAGAGTGGAAGTGTCTGGACAGAGTTTGTGTGTGTGTGCGTGTGTGTGCGTGTGTGTGCGTGTGTGTGCATGCATGTGTGTCGGTTTGTCTAGAAGTGGGGTTGTTTAAGGATATGGCTACAGTTGATTGATTGAATTATCTTCCACCCATCCATATCTTCTCTTTTCCTCCCTCTTCACTCACTCTGTCTTCCTGGAGCACAACTCCATCTCCCTTCATGTTAAAGAGGATGGAAGAATGGAAAGATGGGTTACAGGTCAAATGTTTCTCTGTGTCTTCCTACAGTACATTTCCCCTACATCGCCTTCTATTGCAGCTCTCCCTCTCTCTCTTGTGTATGCACATGTCCATGTGTTTGCATAAATTACTCAACTAGCTCTCATACACTCAAGTCAGAATTAGACATACATCCATGTCTCTCAAACATACAATTTTGAAGTTGTTCCAAATGTCAAATGTCAAGGTGTTTAAGGTTAAGTTTCCATGTCATCTCCCGACATCCTCAGATACGGATTGACATCGAATACTGACTTGTATCACGGGTGACCTGGCTGAAATTACTGACATACCCACGTGTATTTTCAAGTAGTTTTTGTTGCCTCATTTACATAAAACCACATATTATGCTTGTCTAAAAAAAATAAACCACAAACATATCTTGTTGTCACCTAATTCAGTGCTGCAGCATTTATGCCAGTGTGTTTGTGTGTGCGTGGTTGGTGCTTCTATCCTTGTGGGGACCTTAAAACAAGGAAAAGTGTCCCTCATGGGGATATTTCCCATGTCCCCATGACGACAAATACCATTTTATGCTCAGGGGTTAGGTTTATGGTTAGGATTACAATTAGGGTCAGGGTAAGAGGTTAGGAGTTAGGTTTAGGGTTTGGGTTGGGGTTATGGGTTAAGGTTAAGATACGGATAAGGTTTAGGGTTAGGTTAAGGGTTAGGAATTAGGGAAAATAGGATTTTTAATGGAAATAAATGTTAGGTCCCATTGAGGATAGAATAACGTGTGTGTGTGTGTGTGTGTGTGTGTGTGTGTGTGTGTGTGTGTGTGTGTGTGTGTGTGTGTGTGTGTGTGTGTGTGTGTGTGTGTGTGTGTGTGTGTGTGTGTGTGTGTGTGTGTGTGTGTGTGTGTGTGTGTGTGTGTGTGTGTGTGTGTGTGTGCCCGTGCATGCCTTTGAGTGTATGTTTCAAATACCTCTCCCACGATCCCATCCCCAATCTCATTACCAACATTAAAGACAGGTAACCAAAATCAAAGCTTGACTCCTCTCTTTAACCTTGGCACGCCATTAGTGTCCTCACATTAAAGACATACTTGACTGGGCTATTTCAGCTAATTGAGGTGTCATGACTGGCCTGTTCGGGTCAGGTTACCGTGGACCACACTCCTACAAGAGACATAGATGGAATGTGAAAATACATTTTCTTTTTCTTATGTTGTTAAAAGTTAAATGACAACATTATAATGAAAGCATTGTAACTTAAAGAGTTTTCACAGTATGTACCTGCTGTTTGCATAAGGTACACATGGGGTGGAAGGTAGCCTAGTGCTTAGAGTGTTGGACTAGTAACTGTTGCAAGATCGAATCCCCGAGCTGACAAGGTAAAAATCTGTCCAGTAAACCCACTGTTCCTAGGTCGTCATTGAAAAAAATCATTTGTTCTTTAACTGACTTGCCAAGTTAAATAAAGGTTAAAACAATATGGCACGTTGTGTGGAAACGCCCCTTTCTGACCCGAGGGTATAAAACACGAGTTAAGAATTAACAACATGACTAGGTGATCATGAGCTGCAGCCAAGGTCTGATTAGTTGTAACCCCAAAATGCATCACGAGGTTGAAGAAGACAAAGGAACCTTTTACAAATCTATGCTATGGATGAGTAGCTGTGTCTAAGAGGGTGAATTCAAGCAGGACCACCCGGTTACCACTCTCCAAGGGGTCGTGTCTTCACTGCTTTCATTCCTACGCTGGAACCTTAAGATACACGACTGGCTGTCCTCAGAAGACCCCTTTCAGAACAAGGGTGAGAAAAACAGACCACTAAGAGAAAGGACACTGATATCATGTGGAAAATCAGAGAGTTGCACCTGGTAACAACAGAAGAGGAGAAGTCTAACTCGGTCCACAAGGAGATAGCCCATTGGAGACCTTCGACACGTAATTACATCATTATATTCTGACCCATAAGAGCAGCAGTTCGGGGCAAGGTTGTGGTTAAACTAAGCATAGTTTAGAAATGTACTTAAGTGTGCTTTTCTCTGGTGCACTCTCTCTTTCTCGCTCTTTCTAAATCCCCATCTTGTGTAACACGTGTCATATTGTGTTGTTCTGCTAGGGACCTGTTTCATTGTACTAAGTTCTTATCAATAGCCCAGACTGTATCTTATATTATCATTTAGCTTGTTAGTAAATAAATAATCAACTCAATTGGTGTGAAAAGGACTTATATAGTGGGTCTCGGGATTGTGCAGATTTCCCTATTATGTGACGTTCAGAATGAGAAATGAATGAATTAATTAGCTGTTGGAAAATCGATCTTATGATATTCTTTGAGGTAATTTGGGAAATAGAAACTCAAAAAAGCCTGACTTTCCCATGGTGCCCAAGGTTACTGAGTTAATAATTATCTGATTAATTTAATCACTAAATTATAAACAGTTAGTCATTCGATGACCAGCAGTTGTCACATCAATCAATACAACATCGCGTCATATATATGGCGCCCCCTGTGAGGAATCTAAGATAAAACTAGGCCGCACTTTTGGGTTAATTCCATATCAATTGTGTAAGAAACATATACAGTTGAAGTCGGAAATTTATGTACACCTTAGCCAAATACATTTAAACTCAGTAGAGAGAAGGATTTATTTCAGCTTGTATTTCTTTCATCACATTCCCAGTGGGTCTGAAGTTTACATACACTCAATTAGTATTTGGTAGCATTGCATTTAAATTCCTCCTGACAGAGCTGGTGTAACTGAGTCAGGTTTGTAGGCATCCTTGCTCGCACATGCTTTTTCAGTTCTGCCCACAAATTTTCTATAGGATTGAGGTAAGGTCTTTGTGATGGCCACACCAATACCTTGACTTGTTGTCCTTAAGCCATTTTGCCACAACTTTGGAAGTATGCTTGGGGACATTGTTCATTTGGAAGAACCATTTGCGATTAAGCATTATCAAACAAGCGTTTGTGTAAGTTTATCGATCGCTCGACAAAACAATAAGCATCAGGTAACTTGGTCACGAAAATCAGAAAAGCAATCAAATTAATCGTTTACCTTTGATGATCTTTGGATGTTTTCACTCACGAGACTCCCAGTTAGACAACAAATGTTCCTTTTGTTCCATAAAGATATTTTTTATATCCAAATACCTCCGTTAGTTTGGTGCGTTATGCCCAGGAATCCACCGGAAAGAGCGGTCACGACAACGCAGACAAAAATTCCAAATTATATCCATAATGTCCACAGAAACATGTCAGATGTTTTTTATAATCAATCCTCAGGGTGTTTTTCAAATATCGATTCGATAATATATCAACCGGGACAGTTGGCTTTTCACTAGGACCGGGAGTAACAATGGCCGCCTTTCTCTTTTGCGCACAATTCACTCTGAGATCCCCCACCTATCCACTTACGCAATGTGGTCGTTCACACTCATTCTTCAAAATAACAGCCTGAAACTAGGTCTGAAGACTGTTGACACCTCGAGGAAGAGACAGGAAAAGGAATCTGGTTGATATCCCTTTAAATGGAGCAATGGGAGGCTATGGAACATGGAGTTTTGAAAATAGAAGCCACTTCCTGGTTTGATTTTTCTCAGGGTTTCGCCTGCAATATCAGTTCTGTTATACTCACAGACAATATTTTGACAGTTTTGGAAACTTTAGATTGTTTTCTATCCTAATCTGTCAATTATATGCATATTCTAGCATCTGGTCCTGAGAAATAGGCCGTTGACTTTGGGAACGTAATAATGTTAATATTGTGCCCCCTAGGAATACTCACCACATGAATGCCCGTAACCCCGCACTCCAACGAGTCTGTCGACCAGATCTCACCGTTTTTGTAAAACAATTCTCTCAGCTGATGCCGTTCAGTGTCATTAGCAAGTGCATCAGCCTCCGACAGTAGTTTTACTACCTGTGCATGGAAGCCAAGATATGGTTCGGCGACATTGTACAGGTCTTCATCGGGTGGTGATGGCATGTCAATGGTGGGAGAATCATCAGTTGTTACCTCACATGCAGGAGGAAATGCGATATCGTCCTCCATGACTATGGAGTATATTAACAAGTTGTTGTCAGAATCGACATCTAGCCTGAACGTCGATGTGTCGTCAAGTGGCAATACAGGAGTTATTGCAATTGCTTTTGATGGGCAAGTAAACAGCATACCTCCTAGGTCTAGGGAGGATAGAAGAGGCCCAATCACAGGAACAACAAGTTCAAAATCATGGAAGGAGTAATCAATCAATGTTCCTAGCTGAGTGTGCTGAGGAATGAAAATATCAGTTGGAGTCTGTACCAGGAGGTAAGTGGATCTAGCGTTTAGGTCCAACAGCGGGTTGCCATTGATAGTTAGCCCCAAGTCGAATAGTCACAGAGATTCCGAAGAGTCCGCAGAATTTGTGATCAGGAAACAGATTACAGTGTCAAATCTGCTGAATTGGAGAATCACTTCTTGAATCGAGGCTGCAGCGTTCAGGTCCTGAAAGATGCAGGTATAAGGGCTGGATTACTTGACAGAGAGAACTTGTTGCGAAGGCGAGAGCCTCATGGTACATCAGAGAGAGAGACGTTTGTTACAAAATATAGCATTGAAGCAGAAAACATTAACCTCTTCAACCTATGGGGGCGCTATGTCATTATTGGATAAAAGAACGTGCCCGTTTTAAGCGCAATATTTTGTCACGAAAAGATGCTCGACTATGCATATAATTGGCAGCTTTGGAAAGAAAACACTCTGACATTTCCAAAACTGCAAAGATATTATCTGTGAGTGCCCCAGAACTGATGCTACAGGCGAAACCAAGATGAAACTTCAAACAGGAAATGAGCAGGATTTTTGACGCTCTGTTTTTCATTGTCTCCTTATATGGCTATGAAAGCGCCACGAATTAGCCTGCCCTTTCTATCTTTTCTCCAAGTTGTCTGCAGCATTGTGACATATTTGTAGGCATATCATTGGAAGATTGGCCATAAGAGACTACATTTACCAGGGGTCCGCCCGGTGTCCTTTGTTGAAATTGTTGCGTAATCTCCAAGCTGCTCGCATTCATCCATGTGATTGAGACAGAGAGGAGACTTCCAGGAATGATATATCATGAAGAGATATGTGAAAAACACCTTGAGGATTGATTCTAAACAACGTTTATCATGTTTCAGTCGATATTATGGAGTTAATGTGGAAGAAAGTTTGGTGTTTGGATGAATGAATTTTCATTTTTTTTTTGGTGGCCAAACATGACGCAGAAAACGGACCAATTTCTCCTGCACTAATAATCTTTCAGGAAAAACTGAACATTTGCCACCTAACTGAGAGTCTCCTCATTGAAAACATCCGAAGTTCTTCAAAGGTAAATTATTTTATTTGAATGGTTTTCTGGTTTTTGTGAAAATGTTGCCTGCTGAATGCTAACGCTAAATGCTAACGCTAAATGCTAACGCTAAATGCTAACGCTAAATACTAACGCTAGCTATCAATACTGTTACACAAATGCTCGTTTTGCTATGGTTGAGAAGCATATTTTTTAAAATCTGAGATGACAGTGTTGTTAACAAAAGGCTAAGCTTGAGAGCTAGCATATTGATTTCGTTTCATTTGCGATTTTCATGAATAGTTAACGTTGTGTTATGCTAATGGCCTTGCTGATAGATTTACACAATCCTGGATACATCTCTTTTTCTTAGCTAAACGTGACGCACAAAATGGAGCGATTTCTCCTAAACAAATAATCTTTCAGGAAAAACTGAACATTTGCTATCTAACTGAGAGTCTCCTCATTGAAAACATCAGAAGTTCTTCAAAGGTAAATGTTTTTATTTGAATTGTTTTCTGGTTTTTGTGAAAATGTTGCCTGCTGAATGCTAACGCCAAATGCTATGCTAATGCTAAATGCTTTTACACAAATGCTTGTTTTGCTATGGTCGAGAAGCATATTTTTGAAAATCTGAGATGACAGTGTTGTTAACAAAAGGCTAAGCTTGAGAGCTAGCATATTGATTTCATTTCATTTGCGATTTTCATGAATAGTTAATGTTGCGTTATGGTAATGAGCTTGAGGCTTTATTCACGATCCCGGATCCGGGATGGCTCGACGCAAGAAGTTAAAAGAATCTTTTAAAATAATTGGGGAATCATCCAAAGTGATATGCTTCTACGCCAAGTCTTTCCTGAGCCACCAGTCATAAGCTTTAAGAGATGTCCTACCCTAAATGACAAATTCGTCCACAGTTATCTTCCGGGTGACTCTCAAAAAACTTGGCTTGACCACAAACCCAAGGGCTCTTTTAAATGTAACCATTGCAACCATTTCTGAAATATTGTATTTGGTTGACACAGCTTCTAAAATGGAGTATTACATCAAGCATTTCATTAACTGCAAAACCACTCATGTCATTAATAGATTGGAATGTCCACAGTGCAAGGTGTTCTACATTGGATGGACAAAGAGACGCCTTCAAGACCACTTAGCGGAACACAAGTACGCCATACGGGTAGGCAATGAAGACGACCCCATGGCAAGGCACTACAAGTCCTTACACCATGGCAACCCTGCCTCCCTACAAGCTATGGGTATTGATCGTGTTCCGGCCTCTATTAGAAAAGGGGACCTTCTTAAACAGTTAAACCAAAGGGAAAGTTTTTGGATTTACAAACTACAGGCCACTAAATACCCTGGTTTAAACGAAGATATGGATTTACAAACTACAGGCCACTAAATACCCTGGTTTAAATGAAGATATGGATTTACAAACTACAGGCCACTAAATACCCTGGTTTAAATGAAGATATGGATTTACAAACTACAGGCCACTAAATACCCTGGTTTAAATGAAGATATGGATTTACAAACTACAGGCCACTAAATACCCTGGTTTAAATGAAGATATGGATTTACAAACTACAGGCCACTAAATACCCTGGTTTAAAAGAAGATATGGATTTACAAACTACAGGCCACTAAATACCCTGGTTTAAATGAAGATATGGATTTACAAACTACAGGCCACTAAATACCCTGGTTTAAATGAAGATATGGATTTACAAACTACAGGCCACTAAGTACCCTGGTTTAAATGAAGATATGGATTTACAAACTACAGGCCACTAAATACCCTTGTTTAAATGAAGATATGGATTTACAAACTACAGGCCACTAAGTACCCTGGTTTAAATGAAGATATGGATTTACAAACTACAGGCCACTAAGTACCCTGGTTTTAATGAAGATATTGATTTACAAACTACAGGCCACTAAGTACCCTGGTTTAAATGAAGATATGGATTTACAAACTACAGGCCACTCAGTACCCTGGTTTAAATGAAGATATGGATTTACAAACTACAGGCCAATAAATACCCTGGTTTAAATGAAGATATGGATTTACAAACTACAGGCCACTAAATACCCTGGTTTAAATGAAGATATGGATTTACAAACTACAGGCCACTAAGTACCCTGGTTTAAATGAAGATATGGATTTACAAACTACAGGCCACTAAGTACCCTGGTTTAAATGAAGATATGGATTTACAAACTACAGGCCACTCAGTACCCTGGTGTAAATGAAGATATGGATTTACAAACTACAGGCCACTCAGTACCCTGGTTTAAATGAAGATATGGATTTACAAACTACAGGCCACTAAGTACCCTGGTTTAAATGAAGATATTGATTCTTCACCCTTCCTGTAGGGTCATGATAGGTCCATTTGCTGTCACCTAGTGGAAATTTTGCTCAATTGCCCTCAGCTATGTTTAGACTGTTGTTGTTCATGTTTTGCCGTGTTCTAGTGTACTATGGAATATATTGCTTTCTTATTCTTGACACTTCTCCCAGTCATATTGAAGGTTAGAACTACCTTTCTAAGTGTTCTGATACTTCTAGCTTGGAGTTGTATCTTTATGAGAACATGATTGTCGAGGAAATTAATTAATTAGCGACTGTTGTAAAATCGATATTCTGATATTCTTTGAGTTCATTTGGGAAATAGAAACTCAATGAAGCCAAACGTTCCCATGGTGCCCCAGGTTACTGAGTTAATAATTACCCGATTCATTTTATCACATAATTATAAACAGTTAGTCATTCGATGAACAGCAGTTGTCACATTAATCAATACAACGTCAGGATAGAGGATATCTCCCCGAGTCAAACTGATAAAACAAGGATGGGAGAGGATGTGCTAGGGCCATCAGAGACTAGCCAGACACAGTTGTACCATTTGTGTATGTGTGTGTGAGTGTGCATGCGTGTGTGGATGCAACTCGCTCTCATGGTCTCACATTAGAAAATCTCATTTTGAAGTTTACCAAACATCAAATTCATCATTACTCAGAATTTTTAAGGCTAGGGTTAAGTTCAGGCATTAAATCCACAATCTTAAGGTAAGGCATTGACTCTGAATCGTTAAGGTGAGGGTTAAGATTTGGGATAGGCTTAAAATCCAGCTTTTTGATACTGGATTCAAACATGCAACCTTTGGCACTTGAGGCAGATCCTTACATCTGTCCATCATCCCCATCCACAGCAACTAGCAAAACCCAAACCTACTTGCAGGTAACAGCGCTCACTGTTGCCCCTCTAGTGGATGGTTTCCAAGTCATCTCCCGACGTCCATTAGACATGGATGGATGTCGAATACTGACTTGTGACCTGGCTGGTGTGTAAGTGCCTGACTACTGTCTCAACCATGTAGAATAACTCTCTTTCTGTTCACAATGGGTCTCTATGGAACAGAAGTGGTTAGCACAGGGGCATTAAATGTAACCCATACGAACCCATAAGAGTAGCTCATGTGACTGGGGTGGTTGGTATGTTAACCAACCAATTAATAACTTTAGTTGAGACCTACAAATTTCCATTAGCTAATGTCTAGGGTTTAGCCCAGCGGGCTAAAACAATCTTGTGGCATGCAGGAGTCCAGGGATTTACACACAATCAGTGCTAGCTTATGTCAAGGTTGGAATATTGTAGGTGTCACCAGACAGAATTGTAGGTAGTCAGCCGCTGTATCTACCTGTCCATCAAAAAGAGAGTCTGCCTCTCCTCTGTCCACTCATCTATCCATTCCTCTCTCATCTAATCTCCTCTCCTCTATCATCTCCTCTATTTCCTTCTCTATCCCCTCTCTCCTCTCCTCTCCTCTCCTCTCCTCTCCTCTCCTCTCCTCTCCTCTATCCTCTCCTCACTTCTCTCATATGTCCTCTCCTCTAGCCTCTATTCTCTCCCGTTCTATTGCCTCTCCTCTTTCCACATCTTTCTCCTCTATCCTCTCTTATCTCCTCTCCTGTTTCGTTCTCTCTCTTCTCTCCTCTCCTCTCCAATGTCCTCTCTCCTATCACCTCTCCTCTCCTACTTCCTCTCTCTTTTCCTTTATCCTCTCCTCTGTCCTCTTTTTTAATGATCTCCTATGGATTATTCTATCAACCTCTTTCCTCTCTCATCTCTCCTCTCTCCTCACATCTCTCTGCTCTCTCCTCTCCTCAGCCTCAATTATCTCCTATCTCCTCTCCTCTACTCTCTTCTCTCCACTACATTCTCCTCTATCATCTAATCTATCCTCTCCTCTCTCTTCTCACCTCTTCTCCCTCCTCTATCCTCATCTCTATCCTTTCCTCTAAGCTGTCATCTACTCTAACTTCTCCTCTCTTCTCCTCTTCTTTTTTTCCTCTCCTCTACTTTCCTCTCTCCTTCTCTCGTATCTTCTCCTCCAGCCTCTCCTCTCTCTTCTCTCCTTTTCGCAATTCAATTCAATTCAATTCAAGGGGCTTTATTGGCAAGGGAAACGTGTTAACATTGCCAAAGCAAGTGAGCCTCTATTTTCTCTCCTTTATCCTTTTCTCTATCCTCTCCTCATATACTCTCCTCTCCTCATATACTCTCCTCTCCTTGCCTCTCCTTTCCTCTCCTTTCCTCTCTTCTCCTCTATCCTCTCCTCGCTCCTCTCCTGTTTCCTCCCATCTCGCCTCTCCTCTCTCCTCTCCTCTATCCTATATCCTATATTCTCTCCTCTCTCCTCTCCTTTTTCCTCCTGTTTCCTCCCATCTTGCCTCTCCTCTCCTCGCCTCTCCTCTATCCTATATCCTCTCCTCTCTCCTCTATCCTCTGTTCTCTCCTATATTCTCTCTTTCTCCTCTCACCTCTGTCCAAATCTCTCCAGCCTTTCCTCTCCTCAATCTTCTCCTCTCCTCTTACTCTTTGCTCTCCTCTCCTCTCCAAGACATTTTCTCCTCTCCTGACAAATCAAATCAAATCAAATCAAATGTATTTATATAGCCCTTCGTACATCAGCTGATATCTCAAAGTGCTGTACAGAAACCCAGCCTAAAACCCCAAACAGCAAACAATGCAGGTGTAAAAGCACGGTGGCTAGGAAAAACTCCCTAGAAAGGCCAAAACCTAGGAAGAAACCTAGAGAGGAAACGGGCTATGTGGGGTGGCCAGTCCTCTTCTGGCTGTGCCGGGTAGAGATTATAACAGAACATGACCAAGATGTTCAAATGTTCATAAATGACCAGCATGGTCAAATAATAATAAGGCAGAACAGTTGAAACTGGAGCAGCAGCACAGTCAGGTGGACTGGGGACAGCAAGGAGCCATCATGTCAGGTAGTCCTGGGGCACGGTCCTAGGGCTCAGGTCCTCCGAGAGAGAGAAAGAAAGAGAGAATTAGAGAGAGCATATGTGGGGTGGCCAGTCCTCTTCTGGCTGTGCCGGGTGGAGATTATAACAGAACGTGGCCAAGATGTTCAAATGTTCATAAATGACCAGCATGGTTGAATAATAGTAAGGCAGAACAGTTGAAACTGGAGCAGGAGCATGGCCAGGTGGACTGGGGACAGCAAGGAGTCCTCATGTCAGGTAGTCCTGGGACATGGTCCTAGGGCCCAGGCCAGTTGAAACTGGAGCAGCAGCATGGCCAGGTGGACTGGGGACAGCAAGGAGTCATCATGTCAGGTAGTCCTGGGGCATGGTCCTAGGGCTCAGGTCCTCCGAGAGAGAGAAAGAAAGAGAGAAGGAGAGAATTAGAGAACGCACACTTAGATTCACACAGGACACCTGAATAGGACAGGAGAAGTACTCCAGATAAACAAACTGACCCTAGCCCCCGACACATAAACTACTGCAGCATAAATACTGGAGGCTGAGACAGGAGGGGTCAGGAGACACTGTGGCCCCATCCGAGGACACCCCCGGACAGGGCCAAACAGGAAGGATATAACCCCACCCACTTTGCCAAAGCACAGCCCCCACACCACTAGAGGGAAATCTTCAACCACCAACTTACCATCCTGAGACAAGGCCGAGTATAGCCCACAAAGATCTCCGACACGGTACAACCCAAGGGGGGGGACCCAGACAGGCCGACCACAACAGTGAATCAACCCACCCAGGTGACGCACCCCCCCCAGGGACCTCTCACCTTTCCATTATTCTCTCCTCTTTCCTTCTTTTCTCCTCTCCTGTTTCTTCCCCTCTCTCCTCTCCACTCCTCGCCTCTTATCTTCTCTCTTCTCCGCTTTTCATCTAGCCTCTATTCTCTCCTCTCTTCTCCTTTCTCTTCTATCCGTTCTCCTTTATCCTCTCCTCTCTTCTCTCCACTTCTCTCTTCTAGCCTTTATTCTCTGATATGTCTGTCTGACATCTGTCCATTTTATCCCTCTATTTTCCCCTGTGTGTTGGTGTGTGTGTCAAGCTTGCTGAGGTATTTTGGAAACACTATACATAAATTATGTTGGTATAATGCATTATGGTGCTGTTTTACTGCATTGGAAGTCTTGCCATAAGCATGCAGCTCGTACTACTGCAATCAATCATTATACCTCCAGGCTTCAAATTAAGTGATATCAGTACTTTTTTTTGTCCCCCTCCAAATCTTTCCATCACACAAGTATTAATTATTTCAGCCCACTACTTGACAGCTCTCCCTCTCTCTTTATCTTTCTCTCTCTCTTTCTCTCTCCCTTTCTCTCTCTCTCTCCCTTTCTCTCTCTCTCTCTCCCTTTCTCTCTCTCTCTCTCTCTTTATCTTTCTCTCGCTCTCTCCCTTTCTCTCTCTCTCTCCCTTTCTCTCTCTCTCTTTATCTTTCTCTCGCTCTCTTCCTTTCTCTCTCCCTCTCTCTTTATCTTTCTCTCTCTCTCTCCCTTTCTCTCGCTCTCTCCCTTTCTCCCGCTCTCTCCCTTTCTCTCTCTCTCTCCCTTTCTCTCTCTCTCTCTCTCTCTCTCTCTCCCTTTCTCTCGCTCTCTCCCTTTCTCTCTCTCTCCCTTTCTCTCTCCCTCTCTCTTTATCTCACTCTCTCTCTCGCTCGCTCGCTCTCTCTCTCTCCCTTTCTCTCTCTCTCCCTCTCTCTTTCCCTTACACTCCCACTCCCTCTCCCCCTCCCTGTCATCCCCTCCCTCTCTCTCTCTCTCCCTCTTACCCTCCTCTTTCACTCACCCCCTCTCTCTGCCTGCCCACTGTTTGACAGACACTCATTATCACCAAGTCTTGATTAAAATAATGAGAAACTGAATATTTAAGAAGGAAGAAAACACACACATTTTCTTCAGTGGACCAATCCCTTTTATTGTAGACATTGGCTGGGAGGGATGTATATAGGGTATGGAGGAATAGAGGGAGGGAGGGACTGAATGGAGCAGCAAACATTTGCATTCCTCATCTGTCTCTTATCCTTTTCTTTCTATTTTTCCCCGACTCTCCCTTCTCTCTCCTCTCTGTCCTGAATAAAAATGTTAACTACAGAATATTGTCAAAAGAGTCTATCTAAGCCATATTATAAGTATATCAAAGCTATACTCTGTGTGAAAAAATTGTGTTTAACATGTTTTTTGAATGACTACCTCATCTCTGTACCCCACTTATCTTTAAGGTCCCTCAGTCGAGCAGTGAATTTCAAGCAGAGATTCAACCACAATGCCTGGCAAAGAAAGGCACCGATTAGTAGATGGGTAAAAAAAGAGACATTGAATATCTTTTTGAGCATGCTGAAGTTATTAAGTACACTTTGGATGGTGTATCAATATACCTAGTCACAACATAGCTACAGTCGTCCGTCCTAACTCAGTTGCCAGAGAGGAAGGAAATCGTTCAGGGATTTCACCATGAGGCCAATGGTGACAAAAAAAAACAGAGGATGGATAAACAACATTGTAGTTACTCCGCAATACTATCCTAAAGGACAGAGTGAAAAGAAGGAAGCCAGTAAAGAATACACATTTTCCATAACATACATTGTGTAGATGGGGGAGATACAATATAATTGAATCCATTTTGAATTCAGGCTGAAACACAAAAAGATGAGGGAATAAGTCAAGGGGTCTGACTACTTTGTGAAGGAAGTGTAATATACAACGTGTCTTAGTTCTGTGACATTGAGCTTCATATGGACTCAATGTTCACTAAGGTGGACCCCATCGTTATTAAAGTCAAATAACAGACAGGCTTTGTTGACGGGGTCATATAGATAAAACTATAAGTTGACCTTCATTACCTATAGTATTTTAAAGGGATAGTTCGACATGTTGGCAGTTAAGCCATTTTTTTATATTTATCAAGAGTCAAATGAACTCATTCATTTAAAAATAAAGCATATCTCTGTGTAAGTTTGCAGGAAGTTGAAGGTAGTTTCTGGCACCATTGCTAACTAGCGTTAGCGCAATGACTGAAAGTCTAGCATGGATGGATGGATCTCATGTTGTCACATATCTGACATGTTTGGCTGACTTAAGTCATGTAGAGTGACGATGTCTGTTCATGTATTATTCCTCCTGGCACAGTGAGAAAACATGTTGATCTTGCCAAAAACAACTATAGTATTTAGTATAGACAAGCTGTCATCGAATGAGGGTTTGTAACGATATAGCTCCAAGAGAGACAGAGAGAATGAGAGAGTAGGATGTAGGATGAAAAAAGAGCAACAGAGAGAAAAAGGTTACAACAGTAACAGGGGACTAGGTACATCTGAATCTTTTCACCATGCTGGCATCAGAGGTAAAACTCATTATCCACTACAGGATTCACCAATTGCAATTTTAAAAAAGTGTGGAAAATAGAATTAGAATGGTCTTGTGTGGAGAGAGAGAAGAAGATAGAGTGGGAAAAGAGAGGAAAGAGAGGAGAGAGAGAGAGAGAGAAAGAGAGTGTGGGAAAAGAGAGGAAAGAGAGAGAGAGAGAGAGAGAGGGGAAAGAGAGGAAAGAGAGAGAGAGAGTGGGAAAAGAGAGGAAAGAGAGGAGAGAGAGAGAGAGAATGAGAGAGAGAGAGAGAGAGAGAG